>NW_021163056.1:170000-455000 GCF_004324835.1 Dendronephthya gigantea | reverse complement strand
AATCTACTTAAGTAAATATTTGGTAGTTCATGTATTTTTTTAAAGATTCTATTTATTGTAAAGTTGAAAGTATTGAAATTGTTGATCAAACCACTGCGAACACTATAAATCAACAACCCACTACAGCTCCCATCGAAACGACAATTAGCATAACTCCGACTTCCGGGGAATTGCGTAAAGGCAAACTTGCAAGAAACTAAAGCTGAAGGTGCAACAGCTGGAAAAAACTAACAAGTGCTTAGTAAATGTAAGTGTGTCTTCATGTTGTGTTTGTTTTTATGTTAGACAATTTTTTTATATATTGGAAACAGCTGAAATATATTTCTAAATGAAATTCATGTATACTTGCTAGGGGTATTTCTAAAGACAAAGTATATTGATAAACATTATATAGATATGCCCTTTACATAGGTATGTACTACTAATTTTTTTACAGAAAGTAAGAAAACAAACTGTTAAGATTGGTCAGTTGCAAGTCGAAAATGATCCTGGCACTGATGATAGTTATGATGATGAAGAATTTAAACATACTGAAGGAGATTGGGAGCCATCAAATGAGGATAGAGATGATAATGGCGATGATGAGGTCCCAGAAAATGAAGAATCAAGAAATGTTATACGGTATATGTATATATATACAGTACTATGCAAAAGTTGTGCAGAATAAATTAGAAGTATGCAAGGTGATGTAAGAATGAAGTCCTCTCAGTATAGTGTTATAATAGATCTAACAAATAATATTAGCAGGCAATGTTTAATATATATACAGTACTGTGCAAAAGTTTTAGACCCCCAGTCAAATTGTCACTTGTTAGTAAAATTCATGGCATTGCAAGACATGCTAGGTAGAAAGACTTGTAGTGGTCTTGCACTTGGTACAGCCACCATGAGAGACCATTATTGCGGCACAATGCCCAGTCATTGACCTAACAAGCTTGTTTCTTACATCTGGATCAACAGCCTCACGTGATGTGAAGATGGTCTCTTTGATTCTTCCAGATGTCGAGATGGTCTTCTATCTTACCTCTTCTTCACTTATTCCCAGAGATATTCGAACAGGTTTAGGTCAGAATTCTTTCGTTACCCTGAACTGATTGATATTTCTTTCTGTGGGGTTTTTTTCTCTGTAACATGGTGCTTTATCTTGTTCAAAGATAAAGTCTCAACCGCAAAGCTCTCTCCACCTTTTAGAAAGTCCCAAGATCGTAAATTTTCGACTAGATACGGAAAATAGCATGTTTGGCTTGTATCTAGAACTTTCCTAATAGATGAGATGGCTTTGTGGTGGAGATTATATCTTCCAGTAAGATGGGGCACCATGTCATTCAGAAGAAAGCCTGAAAGAGATATTGACCAGCCAAGGGCTATAAGAGATTGCTGATGTAAACCTCATTGAACATTTTTGGGAATAAGTGAGGAAGAGGTCAGATAGAAGACCATCTCGACATCTGGAAGAATGAAAGAGACCATTTTGCATCACGTGAGGCTGTTGATCCAGATGTAACAAACAAGCTTGTTAGGTCAATGAGTGGGCATTGTGCCGCAATAATGGTCTCTCATGGTAGCTGTACCAAGTGCAAGACCACTACAAGTCTTTCTACCAAGCATGTCTTGCAATACCATGAATTTTACTAACAAGTGACAATTTGACTGGGGGCCTAAAACTTTTGCACAGTACTGTATATATATTAAACATTGCCTGCTAATATTATTTGTTAGATCTATTATAACACTATACTGAGAGGACTTCATTCTTACATCACCTTGCATACTTCTAATTTATTCTGCACAACTTATCTTTTTTAGTGTCGATGCAACTTCAACATCAGTTAATGAGCCAAAATTTATTGTTTTTTACCATTCCCTTTTTGCTTTATTTTCTCTTTTTTGTTTTAAATGCAAGACAGAGAAACAGGAAGTGTGAATGGAACAAAATGGTACTATGGTCACTGTTGAGCAGCAATGCTCAAATTGTCATTGGAAAACCATACCGATGGAGGAGCCAACCATTTATACTAGGCAGATATCCAGCGGGAAACATTCTCTTGAGCTTTGCAACATTAATGGCTGGCGCTTCTATCAGCAAGGTTCTTCTTGTTTTTTGGCATTTTGGTTTGGCATCCTACTCAAGAACCTTTTTTTACCACCAACGCAAATTTATTTTGCCAAGCATTGTTCATTACTAGGAGTCCTACCAAGCTAATCTGGTACAGTCATTAAAGTCTGTTAAAGATAGTGTGTGGAGTGGGGATGGGAGGTTCGACTCCATGGGCCATTCCGCAAAATATGGAGTGTACACAATGTTCTGTCGTACCTTGATGAAAATTGTCCATTTTGAATTGTTACAGGTGAGTAAATAATGCTATTGTAGAAGTATAGTATTTAAGATTGGTTGGCTGTCATGTTTATTATTAGCCATTGTTATGATGGTCATGGTTTTGTTAGTGAAATTTATTGGTGTACCCAAAAAATTGTGCCAAACTGTAATGATGACCAATGATGCATAATAAAGTTTAATTTTTTTTAGGCTAACCAATCTGGTAGCAGCAACGCAATGGAGTTGGATGGTTGCAAGAGATGTTTCGACTTCCTCATGACAGCTGCAGGATTGACAATACCTGTCTTCATTTCAGATCGGCACAAAGGGATTGTCAAGTATATAAGAGAGACACACCCTGCAATCAAGCATTTTTTTGACCAATGGCATGTTGCCAAAGGTCTTGTTAAAAAAATGCTTGCTGCCAGTAAAACGAAAGGCTGTGAAAAAATCAAGGATTGGACGAAAGGTGTATGCAATCACATATATTGGTGTTCAACAGACACCGCGGAAATTGGTAGACTTAGCCGTAATTCTCAATACTTAGACTTTAAATTCGGCAAGCTAAAAGATTTATAAATACTCAACAAAATATCTCTTGCACAAAAGATTTGAAGCTTGCACACAGCAAAAACAAATCATCTGAAAATGTCTCAAAATGGCCATTTTACAGTGGCAGATGCATACGAAGAGCCTTCAAAAGTTTCCAAAACCGATATTGGAAGAAAAATTGAACTTGTTTTCAACTTATTTGATAGTATTTTCTTTGACAGCAGTTTCTGAATACTAGGATTCAAATGTGAGCAACTGATGAGATATTTGACTTCCAACACCAATTTCTGCGGTGTCTGTTCAACATCAACTGTTAGATGTTTTAAGAGCCTGATTCTTGCAAAGTGGAAGTCCTTAATGCAGCACATAGCAAACAAGCATGAGGACCATCCCGACCATCTTTTTCCAAAATGTGCTCATGGTGAGATTGAGAAGAGAAAATGGATCAAAGTTGGTAAGTTTAGGATGAAATTGATATATTAAAATTGAAAGATGGATACTGGTATAACCACATAGAGCACTGTGTGCCTGTCGCCACTAAAATCTCTCTTGAATAAATGAGTGATTTATGTGGCAAGAGTAAAGCATCAAACAAGTGATAGCCAGTTGTACAGTATATATATCTATAGTGATATTTTCATTATTTATCAGGTACAAAAGCATATGACAAACTGCAGGGCATTCTTATGAAGAAAACTGTGTTAAATGACATACAGCAATTGTCCCCAGATGCACAGACCAGTGCTCTTAAAGGGTTCCATTCTACCTTAAACCAATGGCACCCAAAAATGCTTTGTTTTTCATGGTTTGGAACATATTGTAGGTAAGAGAAAGACTATACATTTATTCTATAACTGTTTTATATTATGATATAAACCTAGTTTTGCTTACTCTATGTATGCATGCATGTTGTAATTGTATAATTTTGTTTCAGACATATCCTAGCAAGTTTACATTTCAATGAGAATATTAATCGGAAAAGTCAAACATCAAAAGATGGAAATGCCTATGTCGATGTCACATACCCCAAATTCAAGCTGGGTGATGAAGTTGTCAGAGAAGTGAAAGTGCCACCAACATATGGTGAGTTATGCTTATTAATTTTTAGTGCATGATAATTGTTACATCCTAACATTTAGGATAATATAGTAATATCTTTTTCATTTTAATATTTTTAAGAATATGTTACTTGCATCAAAGAAGTTCTACTCACTTTGAGCAAGGCAGACCTGACCAAAATAAGAAATAAATATTTGGCAAAGGTTCCAGCAGCACTCAACACACAATTTGCAGACAGAAAATCAAAGGTTGATGCTGTGCAAGATCATGAGAAAAGAAAACAGCAAGTTGTTGAACTTTATCCATCAGGTAAGAGAAACTTAAAACTCAACATGCACTAACACACTAGTCAGTAGAAATCCCTGTCCTAGTCCTGGTAGATAGTCAGAGTGGAGGGTGATAGGCAATAGACTGCAATGGTTTATAAGACCATAAAGTTTAAGGCTTTATTTATCAGTTAAAAATTTATTGATGATCTGTGGTAAATATTTTTTAGCCCAAGAGCAAGCAACATGTAAAAGGAAACTTGAAGAGGCTGAGGCTGGAAGGCTAGCACAACCACCTGCAAAGTGGTCATTGTCCAAACTAGTAGAATTGACCCAAAATAAAATTTTGTTTTGTTCATTAAAAAATAGGTCATTTAAAATATACCCTTTTTATACAGTCCCAGGTACATACCAGCACTGTACCCTGGAGCTTTGATACAAATATAAGCATGTAGAGTGTATAGTTGACATAAAAAACTATCTAAATTTTGAGTTGGTTTACATGGTACCTAGGATCATACATAACAGTTTGCATAGTGTATCAATAGTTTGTTATGTAGTATTTGCTCGTTCTTGCCCTGATTGATATCCTTGCACCTGATTACTAAAATATTCACTTCTTAATTTGTGGTACAAGCAAGCAAGCAGTGGCCTGGTGTTCTCCCAACCCATGTAGCCAAATAGCCACTTTGGCCAGCCATCGATAGCCGACTGCTCGAGCAAACCTACAATTGAAAGCATATAAATCTTCAACTATTTAATTTATAATTATAAGTATATACATGTTATAAACGGTACATATGGCTGAAAACATGACAGAAAGGGTGCTATGGTCTGAAACAATGGGACTATGGGAGAACTCCCAATTTGTCATAAGTGATAAGAAGGTTTTATAAAATAAAGTCATTTATAAACTAAAAATTGCAAAATCAAACTTACTGGTGCTCTGTGTTACCAGGTTGTCTTCTGTATCATTTTCCATCCTTATTCCTCAGTAATGGGGCCACTTCGAGAAGAACAGTTCTATTCATTAGTGAACTGAAATCATCATGATCTGTTATGCAACGAGCGTTCTGTCCAATAAACGTAAATTTCGCAACGCATTCAATGACCTCGCGACAACAACGATATTCTCTTGCACCAACAAGATGTAGGTCATTGCAATTCCCACATATACACCTGTAAAGTAAAGCAGAACCCATTCAACCCAAAACGATTTTCGACGGTTATCAAAGATACTGTAACTTCCGTTAATTAGAAATTAGCATAAGAATAGAGTATTAAGATTAGAATACGTAATAAGCTATAAAACTGACAGGACCCTTATACAGGGGTGAAGATGACTAAGAAGCTAAGGCTAAAAACATGTAGATGTAGACGTACAAAATACTAAGATATTCTACGATGCAGAGTAAAGTTGGATAACGTCAGAGTGATTGTAAGTTATATTGATTATAAGAGTGATTGTTTAATATTTGTAAGCTATGTAATATTTGTATTTACCTTTGTAAATTTGTAGAAACCGTACACTATGTGAGGATTGATTGATATGAAATAAATATCTACAAGAACGAGTTGATCACGACTAGTTAATGAAATCTAGCATCTACAGATACAAATAAATGAAATGAAATACAAAAGCTCTTAAAGACTTACCATTTGTCCACAGGCACTTATTTTTCATAACGTTGTCTCAAAATCTCAACGGAAAGCCCATCTTCGTCTGGTTCATCGACGTCTTGCGAACTAGACTCACTTTCGCTTGCCAATGGCTTGTTTTGGTAAGGTAAATACTCGCCAGAAAAGACGTATTCATTTTCAGAATCATCGCTTGCAGCGTTACTCTCACTATTTGGTATGTCAGAAGTCGAATCGAGATCGGACATCATAGAAATTTACTTGCCAAAGTCGTAGAAAGTCATTTAAAAGTGCTAACATTTTGAGTCAAAACAACTTTGTGAAAAACAACTCTAACGTGTGACGTCACAAGCTGTTATTTCTAGTTCCCAGTCCTTTGGAAAATTCCATGTCACTTTAGGCAAAAAAAAGACAAATTTCCCGCAGTTTAAAAAAAAAATTATACCACGAGATTCCTCCTATCAAAAAGTGTCATAATAAGGTATAAAGTCGCAGACAAAAATTTCGTTTCATAGGCACTTTAAAATGGACACGATCAATTATGAGCAATTAACGTTAAATATCTATGGCTTCCAAATGGGGACAACTTCAACAATGGAAGAAAGCACACAGTTTGGCAAAGGCAAACAACCAGAAAAGGAATTGGTGGACAATTCTGATAATCTGCCAGCTATAAAAGATCTTTTGACCGAATGTTTTAAATGAACTTCATACAGCTCACATGATTCTATAATATTGACCGTTTGTTTGCATGATTTCATAATATTGACACACGATTCTATAACATTGACTGTTTGCTTACATGATTCTATAATATTGACTGTTTGCTTACATGGTTCTATAATATTGACTATTTGCTTACATGATTCTATAATATTGACTGTTTGCTTACATGGTTTCATGATATTGATACAATTAAGGTTCTATAATATTGACTTTTTGCTTATATGGTTCTATAATATTGACTGTTTACTGTATGATTAATGATGATTCTACTGTACAGGGTGAGTAAAAAAAACTGACACCTTTGAAATTCAAAGTAGCTGCAATGTGTCTGTAAGAGCCAACCAGAACGAGGAGGCAAAGAAAGACAAAAGGAGCCAACAGAACGAGAAGACCAAGAAAGACAAAAAGAGCCAACAGAACAAGGCTGAAAACGTAATGAATGCCCACATCATTTGCGACGGAACATTTTGACGAAATGGTTCATTTGGGGGTATGCCAATCATTCGTTCCCCTGAAGTTAATTGCAAATGTTAAAGCAATTGCTATGTAAAAAAGAAAGTTAGAGTAGTTTTCGACTGCAGCGCAAAATACCATGGGCAATCCCGGGACGATAAGTTGATCCAAGGACCAGATCTGAGTAGTTCATTAGTTGGAGTCCTGTTAGGTTTCGGCAGTCTCCAGTGGCCTTTACCGCCGATAGAGAGGCAATGTTCTACGAAGTTCGAGTGCCAGAAAACCATTAGGATTTTCTTAGATTCTTGTGGTGGCCTGAGGGTGACCTTTCCAAGGAAGTAGAAGAATACCAGATGAATGTTCATATTTTTGGCGTGCTCTTCTCCCAGAAAAGCACATAACGAACCACGCCAAACTATTTGAGCTACACAATGAACATATTCCTCTCGAATGGGTACTTGGTGTAGACTGGCTGGTGGAATCAGATATGTTTGGATTTCGAATTGTCCTTAAAGATAAAACGCTGACACTAAGAGGAATTTTGGCTACACTTAGCTCAATTTATGATCCTTTGAGTATGGCCGCCCCCTTTGTGCTTGCGGGTAAGAAGATTCTGCAGAATCTCTGTAAAGAAAGGTTAGACTGGGATGATGTTTATCTCTGATGTATATCGGATGAGATATGAAAGGTGGCGCAAAGAACTTTTATTGTTACAAGGATTTCAGATGCCACAATGTGTGAAGCCAGACAACTTTGGAAACGTGAAGTCTTGACAACTACACCATTTTTCCGATGCCAGCTCTGACGGTTATGGACAGATTTCTTACTTGCATTTGGAGAGCGAACAAGGAGAAATTAAATGTAGCCTTTTTACTGGGAAAGTCTAGAGTTGCCCCAGCAAAAGGTTCAACTATTCCTTGTTTGAAGCTAACAGCAGCCACATCTGTTAGGGTTAGAAATATGCTTATCAAAGAATTGGACTGGCAACTGGATAAAGAATTGTTTTGGAAAGACAGTTCAACTGTTCTACAGTATATCAAAAACGAGACGAAGCGTTTTCCGATCTTTGTGGCAAATTTTGTGCAAACGATCCGCGAAAATTACGATTCCTGCCTAGTGGCGCTACATTGAGAGTAAAATGATTCCAGCAGACGATGCGTCTCGAATTCTTAGCAGGAAACAGTTTCTTGAGCAAAGAAGATGGATCAACGGACCAAGTTTCCTACGGAAGCCTGAGATTGATTGGCCAAATTGTCCAATAAACCTCAACCTCCCTGCTGCTTGTGATCAACCACCTAACATATGCTTTGCTAGTGTAAGTGAGGAAATTCAACGCAAAGGTCTGTTGCAGCAACTTGCTGGTATTTCCGGTTGGCATCGGCTGAAGAAAATAATTGCATGGTTACTAAGAATGAAGTTCCCAGCACATCGACCTTCTGTACCGACGACAGTGAACGCTTGGAATAGCAAGATTCAACCAATTTCTCTGCAAGAATTAGAAAGAGCAGAAACATCCATCCTGAAATTAATCCAAGGAGACGTTTTACGAAGAGATAGAAATCCTCGGGTCGAAGAGTAGAACAAAGGAAGACGTGTGTGGTGCAGTACAAAATTCCAGAGTGAAACGGTCTAGTCAGTTGTGCCGATTAGATCCATTTCTCGACCAAAACTGGCTATTGCGAGTTGGTGGGTGTTTGCAGAGATTGGAAGAACTAGAAGAAGAAATCCAGCACCCAATTATTACTCCAAGGAAAGGTCACTTCACTGACTTGATCATCTGACATGCACATGAAAATACAGATCGTGGTTTGACGATGAACGAACTTCGTAATCGATATTGGATCATAAATGGTAACTCTGCTGTATCAAATGTAGACTACTACGGGCAAGTGTTTATGATCAAAAGATGGCTGATCTTCCCACGGAACAAATTTCACCTGCACTGCCTTTTACCTTTTGTAGACTATTTCGGCCCATTTGTGGTTAAAGATGGAAGGAAAGAAGCAAAAAGATAAGCAGTAATTTTCACATGTATGTCAAGTAGAGCGGTCCATATTGAAGCAGCTGTATCTCTCAAGACAGAATGCACTGAGGAGATTTATTGCTTGAAGAGGACCAGTATGTGAGATCAGATCTGATCACGAAACTAATTTGGTAGGAGCGGAAAAGAGTTGAAATTGGCTTTGCAAGAAATGAAACACGATGAGATCCAAGGTAGACTGCTAAGAAATGACACCAATTGGCGTATTACTTGGAAAAGAAACCCTGCTTTCAATGAGCGGATATGTACCTGCGCAAACGTTGGAGAAGGGTCCAGTATCTTGCGAATTTGTTTTGGTCACATTGGCATAAAGAATTCATTCTTGGTTTGCAGAAAACGTCAAAGTGGAATCAAATTAAAAGAAATATATGTGTAGGGATGTAATCTTGGTGGTTTACCCTGATTCCAAGGGTTTGGTTCGTTCAGCCTGTGTGAAGACTTGTTCGTCAGAACTATATCGACCTATTTCTAAGTTAGTTTTGTTACTAAAAAATAATGATAATCAAGGGGACTTCCCTGTCGGAGAACCAAATTTACTTTAGGAATCATTTTATTATAGACAAAAAACAAAACAAAAATATTTGATCAATATATAGTAGTTGTAAGAGTATAGAGGACTCTTAGAGGAGCCAGATGTTGCTCCCATAGCAACATGTATTAATTAGCAATTCAAATGTTAGTGTAAAGGACTAGGTTTTCATCATTGGCTTCATATCCGACAACGTTTTTAACAGTAAGCCAACAAAATAAAATATATAAAAAAGTTACATGTTAGAACGAATACTACATTATCTTCATGTCCTGTCGAAATCGCAGGGACAGCCACGGTGGACATATCAAGGTAAATCAGCCAAGTGATCCAGTTTGAATGGATGATCTACTATCCACAGATTCAAAAAGTGAGCATTGTGGCATAACCATGGTTTTTCGATTGTGAGAGGCATTACAAGATGAGGTAGGGGAACACACCCTAACATGCCGACCAGAAAGGTTGCTGGGAATCACATACCTGACCCTTAATTAAAACACTCTCGAAAAATGTCGGAAATGCGGAAAAATCGACACCTCTCTTATCCACTGTAAGACCTGTTTTTGTTTTATAGTCGGGTGCTCACCCACCATTAATTCCCACTGTGCACAGTAGTTATGGAGCTCCCCAGCATGAAAAGAACAAGGATCACGAAATAACAAAGTAGCTGCTGGGTCACCCAGCTATATATGGGGAAAATAACAAACCACTGTTAGTGGAGGGGCGACCATTCTGACCCAGTAAATTAACCAGGGGAAGGTTTTTGAAGGAGTTTCCTTTTTCAGAACCATCACTCTCCATAAGGTGACTTGACAAAAACAGCCGCAACAAGCCCGGTTTTTTTGCTTTTGTTTTTTATTTTTGTTGCATTTTCAATAACACACTTACATGCAAATAAGGACACATTCTTTCATAATACAATACAGACATATGTAAATATATTGATATGCTAACGCACCAACACACAGTCAATAAAGTTTGGGTGTAAGCGACAAATGTTTAACTTGGTGGTCCCTGCTCTGTGGGTTGTTGAATTTCGAGAGTTGGATGACCACGCCCGGACCCCAGTCGTCCTTGCTTTTGCATCCAACAGTTCACCTGGAAATGACCTTGTCTACCACAATAGAATCACCTGCCACCATTAGCAGGAGGATATGGTTACCACCGTCAGGGACGGATCTCATTAAATTGTAGACATTGACTATCACAATCTCATGTTTCTCTGCCTTGGACACAACATTTAAAATTTTCTCATAATCCTCATCGCCTAAGAAAGGCAACAACAGAGCTTGGAACTGGGCGACTGTCCGATCTAATTTTCCGCGTAATGTTTTGTAAACCAGACGAAAATAGTTGGCCTTATCATGTTTTGAGTCAAGCGAGGCATTTTTTAACGATTCGACAAGTTCCAACGCCTCATGCTTATTGAATTCGACCAGGGGCACGATGGAACTGGCAGAAAAGTTGCTGTTGGAATGGCATGTATCCCTCAAGAAGTTTTGCAACACTATAAGGTTAGAATAATAGTAATAATAACAGTATGGATTTATATAGCCATTTCTGTTAAGCTCAATAGCACTTTACAATTAAAAAAAAAAAAGAAATAGAACTATAGGTAATCTAAAATTATTATAGGTAATCTAAATTTAGGTAATCCAAAATCTAAAAAAATTGTTGATCACTATATAAACCAAGGTTTGTAAATGCATCAACTTTGAATAGCTTGCTAGCTATGATGTAGAGCAGCTCTCTGAATTCACCACACCTGGTAGCTCACTGGATTTAACTGACATCTTAACTTTGTCTGAATACCCACACCTAACAGTAACACCAACCACAAGAAATATAGCATATGTGCTGCTTGATGAACAAAGTTATAACCAAAAGAATCCCTGCACTGGACAGTGCTGGTGTATTGGGAACTACCTGTCTGGATGTTCTCAATAGATGGCCAGCATTAATTGAAAAGTTGGTTACCTTTGAAATTTTTATTTGACCTGAAAACAGCATTCTGCCGGTTAAATATGCATCCTGATACTTCTTTCTGTGTCTAAAGTAGACCATCCAAACTTACCTTCTTCAGCTTATATCGATAATAAATAAGGTAGTGAGCTTGTAAATTACTCACACTGCTATTTCTTTGCAGAGTGTTCCTTTTCCTGAGGTAGACGTGATCAGTTCATCAAATTGTGCAAGCGTATCTTATATGACATGACTGACAATGAGGAGAACAATCGGGCAAAGTCATTTTTTGATATGTATATTTCTGAGTTGGATGAAAGAGGTGCGAAAATTATACGTTTCAAGTTCTACTGCTAGAAAACTACAAATATGCTATAAAATATGACAGTTTTAAATCTATATTTCTCCTAGAATTATCGCATGAGGTGACATTAAATGACTTGGTGCAGTTTTGGACCAGTTCTTCTTCTCTTCCTAATGCAAACTAGAAGTCCGGTGCCTCGAAGCTACAAGAAATAAGATTCTTCCTGAGGCAAAGATGTGTCTAATGATTCTCATTATTGCAACTGTTCATACTTGCTATGAGGAATTTCAGAAGGCCATGGATAAGTGGTTGCGCTAGGAAAGTCAGGTTTTGGTAACATGTGAGGATATTGTTAAAAGATTACAAATAGTTTGACTTTGGTTGATATTAGAAATGTTATGTTATAGAAAGGAACTGACTTTGCAACCGGATTGCTAGACGACAATGTTCTTTGTCTATAGACCAACACACACCGAACGCGATTCGGCAGTGTGATGCAATTTTAGAATATTTTAAGTATATAAATAAGAACGTCCATGAAAGGAAATTTAAAAATACAAAGACCAAATAATTCAAGATGTTGCAACGCAAAACCGTGAATCGCAATCAAACTAATCTTTCAGTGAAAATCGAAAAATCGTATTCAGTTGTCGAACCGCGTCCGGTTTGTTTCGGCCTTCCGGATATAACTGAGTCCAACTCGAATAAAAATCTGCGGTATATACTTGTTGTGTAATTAAATAAGGGAATTCTCTAGTATAGCTCTAAGTAATATATAAGCTCTATTATAGCTCTAGTAAAAACTATAATTCATAAGCTGAACTGGCTTTTTGTTTTATGGGACCTGATATTATCAAATTTTTCTATTGTTGAAATGAAATGCATATGTGAGGCGAATTTGGTGAAATGTTACCGTGGACTTCTTTACCCTAAGTTTTAATTCATCTTTATTAGCTATATGTGTCAACCCCCCTGGTCATTCCCCGGTCATTCCCCGACCATTCCCCGGTCATTCCCCAACCGTTCCCTTCCCCGTTCCCTTCCTCTATTCCCTGTTCTAAAGATAGCCATGACAAAATAGAGTTTGATGGTCTGGGGTGAAAACAAAGTCCTCTAGGTGATTGCAAGGTATTCACAATGGTAATTAACTGACCATTCAACAGGGACTCGTCAAGTCGAACTGAATTAAATTCTGTGCCTGCTGTTATTGCCAAGATTGTGGAATCAATAACTGTTAGTCTCTCGGGTCTCCACTTCTCTGGTACAGGATGTATTTTCAGTGTTCCTACATATTTGCGACCATTGATGGTTTTAATACCAGTAATAAAGCGAACAAGTAACAACATGGCTGCCTTGATCAGCAATGAAACATATCTCCTTCTTTTGGTCACGACAAACCATGACATTCAATCCAGCTGGATGACTGAAGGATGCTTTTGATGTTGTAACATTATTTTCGTCAGCTGAGCTTGTCAAGTTAGGTTTTAATAAAATCATTGTTTGGTCAAATTCTTTGTAGATTATTTGTAGAACTTTTAGAAAGGGCAGCGACTGTAAGTTATGCCTAGCAATGTAATGTGGGCTTTCAATATACTATGAGTGAAATAGTTTGTTCTTTTAGGGTGTATGATCCACCAAATTAAGAAAAACTCCTGACCAATATGTGTAAAAGCAAAGTATGCTTACCTGGTTCATCCCACTTTCCAAGAGAAATGCATTTTGTAGGATTGTGATGATTTCCCATAACCACAACTTCAAACTCAGCATCAGCCAAAAGATTTATAATTTTGATTAACTAAGTTTTAGGGAACAAAATGTAGACTGTATTGCTATATTACTTGTTATATTTGACTAACAGACCAGATTAACTAAATTTTAAACATTCATCATCTTAACCAGACTAACTAAATTTTTAACATCCATTTGTATTTATTTCTAAACTTCTTAAACCTCTCTTCAATTACAGGTAAACATGACTTTTCAATGTATTTTTACATCTTATTTACCTGCAACAAGAAATCTCCATTGGAATTGGTAGTTATATACAATGGTCTTCCAATAAGTGAGTATGTTTTTGCTTTCACAGCATATGTTCTATATTGTTCAAATACCAATGTCACAAGCACATACTTTGTGGAATTGACAATATCTTGTAAGCTCTCTTAAACAGTCTGGTAGCACGACTCCTCACTATGTCGACCTTTCTAGGAAAACACTGCAGCTGGAATAATTTTTTTAATTTTTTTGCTTTCCTCAGATTTCGGATTGCAGTTAACATGGAAATAGTAAATGTATCACACATGTTTGTCAATCTGTAATTCCTTGCTTAAGTTATGGCATTCTTACAGCAATGCAGCATACCGAAACCATACTGGACATAATCAACATCGTCAATGGCTTTAGCAGACACTTGGCTCAACTCTGAGTGGGCCTTTCGTTGTACTGATGCTTGGTCGGAAGATACATGTATCACTTTAAAACTTGTACATTGGACTTAAAACCATGATTCTGTAAAGATTTACATCTGTTGCATGCTTCTTTGATTGATGTAAAAGTACAATCACTATGCACGCTTTTTTTAATACACGCAGGCAAACTTCAATGCTATGTTTTACATTGGAAATGGCTTCTTTGACATTGTTCGCTGTACCTTTGACTGTGCCATATTCTGTATACCCATTAATAAAGAAGGCACCACTTGCATCTGTAATGTCATACTCATTTACTTCAGAAATCCATTCACAATCTTCGTTGATATATTTCTTTAATGAAGCAGTGCCGTCTCTGAAGTTCCTCCATTTGGTTTAATGTGATCAGCGGCATAATTCCATGGAATAAAACGGTCTTACCGTCTACTCTTGGAAACATACCAATGTTCAGTGGCATAGCATCGTATAGTACCATAATACCAAAGAACAATCCATGAAATTTACGACGCGAGGGAAGACCTTTTGAAATTAGAAATGGCGCTAAGGACTTTGAAAGTTGTAAAAGTCGGTTATGAATTGTCCGTGTGTGATTTGGACGAACTGTTTATGCTGGACAGATGGGGCGACTTTACGGAATTGGCCGAAAATACCTGTGTCGAGAGTCAAACCTTAATGAGTCTCGCCGAAGTTGCACTACAAGAGGCGATATCCAAATTAGATCTAACATCGGGGCCACAGCTGAAGAATGCACAATCAATTCAATTGGGCGAGTCAAAGAACTCAAAACGTTCTCAACCAGGCGCCTCTGGGAAGCTAGGGAAGACCTTTTGAAATTAGAAATGGCGCTAAGGACTTTGAAAGTTGTAAAAGTCCGTTATGAATTGTCCGTGCGTGATTTGGACGAACTGTTTATGCTGGACAGATGGGGCGACTTTACGGAATCGGCCGAAAATACCCATGTCGAGAGTCAAACCTTAATGAGTCTCGCCGAAGTTGCAATACAAGAGGCAATATCCAAATTAGATCTAACATCGGGGCCACAGCTGAAGAATGCACAGTCAATTCGATCGGGCGAGTCAAAGAACTCAAAACGTTCTCAACCAGGTGCCTCTGGGAAGCTACAATCACGCGTGACGTCGACAAGCTCAAGAGAGCAAAGGCCCTTGGTGAACGATAGACTTATTGCTGAGAAGGAAAAAGATCGCAAACAGCGCGAAGCCGAGGAAGAATTGAAAAGAACGAAATAAAGAGTACAGCACGATCGCGACATCGCTATCCTCCAAGCAAAGAAATTGGAAGCTATAGCAAGCGCGAGATTAGAGGCAATCAAGCAATCAGTCGAAGACGAAGTTACCACCGAGAGATAGAAGAGAAGTTACCACCTTGAAGATACCACCAAGAAGACTTAAGCGTAGCCTGCAACGCAGACTATATATTGGGTTATATATAGTCTGCTAATCAGCGGCACAAAGCTTGTATGGTCACGTGAATGTTCGAATTATTTCCGTTATTATAATTATAATTATGTATATGATTTGCGCGCAAATTGCATAATTATTTGCGACAACATGGCCGCACTGATGTGCGTGCTGTGTTTCTCTGTGATGGAAAAGAAGTCAGATATAAATCTTGTAAAAGGAAAGCGTTCTCTCGACATTGGGGCCAAACTAGAAGATTTGGATTTTGTTGTCCAACCTGTTTCCAGACGTATTTGTCGGCCATGTCTCAGTCTGGTTTTTCAAAGAAACACACATCGTCAAAGCTGGCGAATCTGAATCAAAAGCTAAAGGATGACTACCTAGCTAAAGCCCGAGTGAATGGTGTAACAGTGAAGATGAAGCACCCGTCGAAGCGTAAAATTGTAGGAAGTTACGCGAACATGCAACTCACAGAGAAGGAGAGACATCGCCCAAATTCACCCAAAATGTCGTAATTGAAGAGATCTTAAAGAGGAAAGTGCGTCCGAGAAATCGTTTAGAAGAAACTAGCACCTTGAAAGGAAACTTGGAACAGTCTGGAAAGAAACTTCACTGTATATTCCATACTCGCGACGGACATGATATCTTGGAATGTAAGGCGTTTGCCCATAAAAACATCAGAAGGGACAGAGTGGATAAGAAAATCAGGACTTTGCTTCTGATGCCTTTCATCTAAACACATCGCGAAGCACTGTAAAGTCGATATTAATTGTTCTGAATGCGACAGCGACCTGCACTCTTTTTTGTTACACCGTGAGAAAAAGAAGGAAAATAATGAAGAGGATGGTGCCTCACCTCGAGGTACAATCGAAATGTACAGAATTATGCGAGAAAGCTGACGGAAAATTACTGGCTAGTAAGGTTGTCTTGGTTGATGTTTTCTCTCGTGACAGAGCAGGAACTGTTTGTCGAGTATATGCATTGGTTGATGAGCTAAGTAAGGCATCCATGATCAGTCCAGCCTAATCGGCCGGGACGCCCCTGAGCTAGTCAAAGTTAGATCTTTCATCAACGGTCCTCGAGGTGCTCCGTGGGCCCAAAAGCTGTCCCTTGGATGGACGATCAGTGGACAAGTTTGCTTACAACGCCTGGGAGGAGCTGTTCACATCTCAACCAAACGCACTTCCATTTCCGAAACGAAGAATCGTTTGAATGATGGAAGCAGCTGTTTCAAGACATCGACAAAGTTGCAAGATTCAACATTCAGAAATCCTACGCATTACACCTTTACGTCGTGTCCAAATAACTTCATAGTAAAGGAAATTCACATTAAGAAGAAAATCAAGAACGATGTATACCATACCTCTTCTGATGACAACGAGGTCACCTTATCTATTGAAGATACACGTTTCATTGAGATAATGGAGAAAGGTATCCATAAGAACGATCTTGGCAATTGGGAGCTACCATTACCCTTCCGTTCTTCGAGCGTAATCCTACCGAACAACCGAGTGCAAGCCGCTAGACGACTTGATAACCTACTGCGTACCTTTGCCAGAAAACCCAAGATGAAGAGAGACTACCTTGAATTTATGGGAAAGTAGTTTAAGCATCATCACGCCGTGCAAGTTCCAGAAAGTAAGATCGAGCAGAGCAATCTGTAGTACCTACCTCATTTTGGAGTTTATCATCCAAGGAAACCAGATAAGATTCGAGTAGTGTTCGATTCTTCCCCCGAATATGAAGGAACTTCTCTAAACAAAGAACTTCTCTCTGAACCGGATTTTTTGAACAATCTACTTGGTATACTGATTCGTTTCCGTCAAGAAAAGATTGGTGTTATATGTGATATAGAACAGATGTTCCACTATTTTTGTACAGTACACTTATTTGGGAATACATCCAGCCCAGCCGTTGCGACCTTCGGATTGAGGAAACTGTGGAGGACGGCGAGGAGAGCATTTGGAAAACCATCAAAAGAGTTTGTTCTCAAGAATTTTTACGTAGACGACAGACTAACCTCTCGTCCTACAGTTGAAGAAGTCATTGATCTTGTGAAGAACACACAAGATATGCTCAATACAGCCAACATCCATCTTCACAAAGTCACATCGAACTCAAAGGAAGTTATTATGTCATTACCAGAACAAGACAGAGAAACTAAACTTAAGGAACTTAATCTGAATTCAGACCCTCTTCCAATCCAGCGTTCACTGGGGATGTGTTGGAATTTAGAGGCTGACGCGTTTACATTCCAAGTCCATATACCAGACAAGCCCTTTACGTGTCGAGGAGTTCTGGCCGTGGTTAATTCGATATATGATCCACTTTGATTTCTTATACCTATCATGTTAAAAGCAAGATTGTTGTTACGAAAGCTAGTTGCCTTGGGAAATCAGAAAAATACGGAGGGACCACACCTTGGATGGGATGATCCTTTACCCGAGAATCTGAACCGGCAGTGGCAAGACTCCTTTATACAACTTGAAAACATCCTTATTCGTCGATGTTATCATGAGAAAGATTTTTGGCAAGTCACCAACTCCGAATTAAATGTCTTTTCGGAAGCTAGCGAAGAAGCAATTGCTACAGTTGTCTATTTAAAGGACATGAAGAACATCAGGACATTCATCTTTCAAAGAAATGTTTGTAAAAACCTTGCTCCATACGTCTAAGTATTTGACCTCTCGAACATCGACCACCATATCACATACTAGGCTTTTAAGGACATCCCACTGCATTGGAATCAGTTCAAGTTTGCACCCATTTCTTTGAAGCAAAGACTTTAAGAAAACAACAAGTTCTTCCATTGCTATGTCTCCATAGCTAGTGAGGTGTGTTTCATTTTCAGTAGGCCACATGCTAACATCCAAAACTGTCAACAGGTGTTTAAAAATAACGCTGACGTCAAGGTCTGCAAACGGGCCTTCAACGCAAAAACTTAATTTAGTGACCATCTCCCCATAATTCTCCTTTAAACTCTCGCTGCTAGAATTGAACTGTTTAAGTTTGATGCTTTGATACGTTTTATTACCTTCATCATCTTCAAAAACGTTTTGCAAAAACTTGCTGTAATTAGTTATTCGCTGAGTAGAGCCACCCAAGGAACTTTTAACAAGAATGTCCAATTTGGTCATTGTCCAATTGAAATCGCGTACACGACCACGACATAAAATAAGAACAGGATCATGCTCTTCTTTCTGCATACTAACACTGAGAACTTTTAAAGGTTGAAGGATGTCAAGATACATGGCAATGTTCAGTGGAAATTTAGCATGTCTCCATTTACTTGACAAACCCAGCAATCTCGGCTCTTTTAGTATCCTGAGAGTCTGTCTTGGCTAATGATTCCAAGTGGGTAATAAATACGCTGTAATTCTGAAGAACAATATTTAAGGCTCTCATTTTGTGGCCGATTTCTCAACAATCTCACTGAATTCACACAATCAATCGCTTGGGATTTCTGATAGAGATAAAAAAGTTTGGTTAGCATCATATCAACTTCGTCAAAGAAGGTACCCTTGGATGCATCTTGTGCGGCAAGTTCTAGCCAATGATTGAAGCAGTGGACTACAACCATTCTGCAGATTGACGTAGCAATGCTGCAAGACCTCAATGTGTTCCAGTGTTCACACTAGCGCCATCAATGTTCAACCCAAACAAGCTGCTTGCAAAATCAGTCATTCCAACCCTGCTGAAAGCTAGTTTCACGGCATTTTTTAATCCGACAGCATTGGCATGGTCAGGACTCTCGATACCAAAAAACTTTACTTCAACTCGGCCACTTCTGTTCAAGAAAAGGACGTAAATAAAGTTCTTGTTCGAGAACTCCAGAATTCGTGCTACCGTCTGTAAGAAGCGAATAATACTTAGCATTGACTAAGTCTTTGACAAGATCATCCTTCAAAGTTTTTCCAGTGGCATCACAAAAGTTGGCAGCAGCTCTGTCGTTCTTATAGTTCTCAAATTTTTTAACTCCATTCCTTTGCTGAAGAGAAAGAAGTTGAGAAAAATCGCTGAACGGACGTTCTAGCTTTGCCAGATAGTACACAGTATTGAAACAGACATGCATCGTTTCTTTATCAGATTCGGCCATCTTTGTCAGATTTGGCCATCTTTGTCAAAGCTTGCCCTATCGAACTACTTTCCACGATTTTTTCGTTAAATTTTAATGTCCCAAGACTTTCCTTCATTTCAAGATCAACTGCCGTCAAGTGCGCTCCCCGTTCACATGCTTTTTCACAGAATCCTTCTTGACAGATGTTGAACCTGTTACCCATATTGGTGTAAAGCTCCGTAAGTTTCTTAGTCGACTCACATACCTGACACACACGCATTTCACACTTACAACTTTTCTATTTTTTATTTCTTTAGTTAAAGAGCACTTGAACTCTTTTTTCCATTTCTGGACCGTTTTCAATTCTGCTGAATGTTCCATGCCCACTTTTTAATGATGAATATGTAAATACCGTATTCCATATAAAACCGATTTCAATGAAAACATTGTTTTTAAAACAATACAAGGAGCAGTCTACTTCCGGTTGTAGTAATTTAATTACAAAATGTCATTTACTAAAAAC
This sequence comes from Dendronephthya gigantea, assembly GCF_004324835.1. Classification (NCBI taxonomy): domain Eukaryota; kingdom Metazoa; phylum Cnidaria; class Anthozoa; order Malacalcyonacea; family Nephtheidae; genus Dendronephthya; species Dendronephthya gigantea. Next base: position 434,726 of record NW_021163056.1, on the reverse strand, counting down.
AGAATCATAACAAAATACTGTAGACATTTGTCAGGCAACAACACCGCAAAATACTCCTGAAGACTTCTTTTATTTCAATTGTTTTAGATGAAAATAGCTTACAAAGACGAAAGCGAGATTGACATATTATGAATACCAAATGCGTGGAATATTGTGTTGCCATTCGCAAAATAGACTGTTTTGCATTCGCAGATATCGAATTTGCGTTCCCAAATTGCGAATAGCGAGCTACTTACCATTTCCGACAGGTATCATGATTGTATTATAATAGAAGAAGCTTAGAACTGTCGCTGCAAATAGAAAAATTAATATCAGAACAAAATAAAGTAGCAAAATTTACTCAGTGCTTTGTCTTCCATGTACTTACCTATACTATACATTACATCTCCTGCACTCATAATTATATAATAGTCCAAGTAAATAGCCATAGGAACTATATATAGGAACTGAAGTTTTGTACTATTCCATTTTCTAAGTGTGCTACAATAGCAATTATGTAGCACTTAATACATTTTATTTTGTTAGAGAAAGGCTGGGATATGCTGTATACCTACCTGGTTGTCCACAATTGCGACTTGACAATCATCTTTCAGCTCGCCATAAAGGCATAACACGAGGCATGAATGACAAGAAAGTTATTTTGTCAAGTGGTAGGCAAATGAAGATATGCCAAATATCAGGTTGTAGGAAACAAGTGATACACCTCCATCATCATTTAGGAAATTTTCAAAAAATGGACATGGGATCTTACCTTGCAGAAATTAAAAAAATGCAGAGAAAAGATTGCAAAGAAGTACAGAAGAAGAGGTCAAGACTAATTTTAGCAAAATCTCAAATAAAAATAGTGTGACTTTAATTCCGGATAGTCCAATGTGTGATGAAATTATTGACGCGAATGAGAAACAGAATGACAATGCTCACATAAGAAGTTTATTTGAAGGTGATCTTCAGAACTAACCATATCCTTCTTCGCTGCTCTGCATGCTTGGCAAATGGGATAGTACCCAGTGTCTGCAATTAGGTCTTCAACTGAAGCACAGTGAATACAAATACTTTCATTGCCTGCACCATAGTACCACTGCACCATTGTGATCTCAATGCCATCTCTGCATGTGAGATTTTGTCTTACAAATACATCCCTGAGGCAGGTATTGTTGTTTCTATCAATTAAGTTAAAATACTGAACCACATGTATATACATTAGGCTCTCAACTTCTCTGACAACTTTATTGTTAACCTCTGATTTCAGTTTATGTTTTGAGTGCACCACTCACCATTTCAAACATTCTTCACATTGAAGTACTAGATTTGCATTCTTTGCTGTTTGCGTGCTTGGGTTAAATGGCATGCCATGTCCCTTAATCTTTGGGGCTGTTTTCAATGAAGGTCTGTGATCTTCACTTGTCTCTGTACCATACAAGGATTCAAAGTCATCATAATGTTCCCCTCGTGGCACAGGATCAGGCAAATAAATGTAGTTTCTTGAATTCTTCTATTGGTAATCTGGGAGGTTTACATACTGCACAGTCCTCTTCCAAGCATTTCTTTACGGAAAACATGCGCCCCAGGCAATGACTCTTCATAAATTGCATGAGGGCTTTCTTATCCTTCAACTTTGCTAGTGTTGTGTCATTTTGAGAAACACTTGGATCAATTACTTTCAGTTTGTCCCACATTTCCTTTAGATCTGCATCCTTGGAAGGTTAAAAAATTTTAAAGCTTTCATTCTTCAGGTGAAATCGCTTGATTACATCTCCCATTAGATCTTTGACACGTTGTACAGATTGCTTTTGCTCCTCTTTCAAGCGAGGCTCTTTCTCACCTAGACTGCGTATTTGTTTCATGTTGTTGCAGTGTTTCAACTGGTGCTCTAAATCTTTGTCTTGGAAGGCACATATAGCCAGGCCAACCGACTGCAAACCAATATTCAGGATGGACATAATCCGTCTTTCCAACTGTTATATAGGGCGGTGTTCTCACTGCAAGAACCATATCTTTGTCTCCCTTGAGAAATACACATATCAATGCTAATTTGACAGAATAATAAGTACAACAATGATCAGGTCCACCATCTGTGTACAAACACAAAATTTCCATGTTTTCACCTTCACTTTTCAGTAGGTTCCAAAGTCATGCAATGTACCCTACAGGTGAGGAAGGTTCGAAGCAGTTCTCTTTAACCCCTACAAATACTTTCCTCTTATAGAAAGAGCCCTCCAGGCTTTCTGGCAGATCAAGGTGAAGAACAACACTGGGTGTTATTGATGTTTTTGTGAAATCATGATTTGCCACTGCCATGACTTCATTCAACCCAACAATAACTCTTTTACCTCTTTCCACAGCTGCAACAGGGCAACCAGTTTTTTTTATATGGCCTTATGTTAATGTTTATGGTAATGTTTATGTTAATGTATGGACTATGGAATAAATGTTTGTTAATGATGATCTGTTTTATAGACTGTGTATATACTGATTCAGTCTTAGACCATATAATAGTCAAGAGTTATAATTGTTTGCTTTCGCTTTTCTGGGATAAAACGAATAATGACGGCAATACTGTATCAGTATCGACAGTATCATTATAAATATATAGTCATTGCGTATTTGTGTGTGATTTTGTATCACCAGATCTTTGTATATTGTTAATATATGTATATGTTAATTGGGCATGGCATTGTGTATATAAGCCCTTCGAGAATAGAGTTAGATGATATATGTATTTGACTTGTGTACAGTACACTTTAACGCTTATAACAAATATAACATGGTGGCAGCGGTGGGATATTAGTTTATTAGTTATGTCTTCGGTTAACCTACCGTTTCCTATGCTAAAGTCTACTGGTGATGACAAATGTGATATAGAAGTATACATTGAGGATTTGATTGATTATAGTGTAATGAATAATTGGTACGATTCGTCTAAACAAACAGATGCTGAAAAATGGACTAAACCTGACAAAGTAATGGCTTGTTTACGAGCTTCCTTAACGAAGTCGGCAAGAACAGTTTTGAGATATAGTTTGGGCTTATCAGCAGCAGATCAGATGAAACTGCATTGTGTGTTGTTCAAGCGTTAAAGGATTATTATCGAGCGAGTATTGGTGTTTCTGGTGAGCGACAAAAGTTTCTTCGATTGATTCAACAAGAAGGCGAAAGTATAGGAGATTGGGAATCGAGGGTGAGAAACCAAGCAGCTCAGTGCGAGTATGACAATTTTGAAGACGAACTTATGAGGGATCAATTTATAGCTGGTTTGGTGTCCGAAGTTTCTTTACGAGAAGTGGTTACTAGAGAATCAGTTCTTTTACAATATAAGGAAGTATTCAAGCCTGGAAGAGGAAAACCCCTTGGAGATCCATTGCATATTGAAATCGATTCAGATGTAAAACTTGTACAAGCCCCTCGGAGAAGAGTACCGGTAGCGAAGTTGGAAAGAGTAAATGAAGAATTAAAGAGGTTATGCGAGGAGGACACTTTAGCTCCAGTGACGCAGCCAACAGAATGGTTATCAAATATGCTTGTGCGCGAGAAGCATGATGGGAGAATTCGAATATGTATAGACCCAAGTCGTACTGTAAATAAGGCCATACGGCGACCCGTTTATCTTACACCAACCATTGAAGAGCAATTGCCTTTTCTAACGAATGCTAAAGTTTTTACAGTGGTTGACATTTCGGAAGCGTTTCACAATATTGAATTGGATTATGATTCATCTTTGCTTACAGCATTTCAAGGCCCGAATGGATGATATTGATATAAGCGAATGTCTTTTGGCATTTCATCGGGACCTGAGGAGTATCAGCGATGTAGAGATGATCTTTGACTGTCAGAAGAAAAGATTGAATTTAAGTCAGATTCGGTTATCTTAATGGGACACAAACTAACGAATCAAGGAATTAAACCGGATTTTGAGAAAGTCAGCGCAGTTTGTGAGATGCCAAGACCTGTGGATAAAGCTGGCGTGCAGAGATTTTTAAGTATGTGTCAAATTTGTCTAAATTTTGTCCAAATTCAAATGAGACGGTGTTACCATTGCAAAATTTAGTGAAACAAAGTGTTGAATTTAATTGGACAAGGGCTCAAGAGAATGCGTTTGTTGCAGCGAAGCGACTCGTTGCATCAAGTACAAGTCTGCGCTATTATGACGTTAAGTTGCCAGTTACCCTACAAGTGGATGCGTCAGACGAAGCTATTGGAAGAGTGCTTTTATAAGAAGGAAAGCCAGTTTGTTTCACGTCACATACATTAAACAATACAGAAAAGCAATACGCTCAGATCGAAAAAGAGTGTTTAGCCATTGTGACTTCTGTGAAAAAGTGGCACCAATACCTCTTAAACAAGATATTGTTGTGCAGACAGATAATCAACCTTTAGAAACGATTTTTAAGAAGCTTCTAGGAAATGCCACTCAAAGGCTTCAAAGAATGATGCTACAACTTCAACAATATTGTTTTGAGGTGGTATATAAAAGAGGAAAAGAGCTTTATATAGCTGACACCTCATCAAGAGCAGCATTGGAAAGAACTGGTTCCCCAGATTTAGAGACTGAAGTCGTATTTCGAATGGAACTTTTAGAGATGGATTTAAAACCGTCTATGATGTCAGATGATACATTCAAAAGAGTACATGAAGAAACGATGAAAGATTCAACATTGACACAGTTGGTAGAAGTGGTAAAGAACGGTTGGCCGTTGAACAAGTCAATGTTATCACTGTGTCTTCGACCATTTTGGTCTTTCAAAGAAGAAATTACAGTTTATAAAGAATTATTGTTGACATTAAGAAAATAAATGTTGAAGAAGATTCATAAAGCTCACCAAGGAGTTGATAGCAGCATCCGACGAGGGCGAGAAGTTCTATTTTGGCCAGGAATGTCAGCTGATATTCGTCAATGTTGTGATGCATGTGGAGTTTGTGCCCAGTTTCAGAGAGAGAAACCGAGGGAGCCAATGAAGTCACATGAAGTGCCTGAGTTACCATGGGTTAAAATAAGTGTGGACTTACTTAGTTAGATGGAAAGAACTACATGGTGATGGTTGATCATTATAGCGACTTTATTGAGCTTGATTATTTGAAGAATACTACTGCCAATACAGTTATTAAAGCCATGAAGAAGAATTTTGCGAGACATGGAATCCCGAAGGAGTGCGTTAGTGATAATGGGCCACAGTTTGTAAGTTTTGAATACAAATCGTTCGTGAAAGAGTTCGGGTTTTTATCAGTGACATCCTCCCCTTACTACAGCCAAGGCAATGGTAAAGCGGAATTGGCGGTTAAAGTGGCGAAAAAGATCTTGAAGAAGTCTGGACATGAAGATCCATATCTGGCGTTGCTAGCATATCGCAATACTCCACAACAAGGATACACATATTTGCCTGCTGAAAGATTGATGTTGCGAAGATTAAGGGATATTATTCCAGATATTGGTGCGGTTACGACCGCGTTCAGTTGATGATTTGGTGGTTAAGGAAGATATTAGGAAGAGAAGAAGGCAGTCAAAGATCCAATATGATAAAAAAGCATCACAGCCAATTAAGGAGTTGGAAATTAAGGATCATGTTTGGGTGAAACCGTGAGAGAAGAACAAGCCATGGAACTATGCAAAAGTAGTTGAGAAACCTGATGAAAGGTTGTGTGTTATGCAGACGCCATTAAAATTAGTGCGGCGTAATCGTAAACACATACAGAAGGTGAAGTTAGAAAAACAAGTCAATCAAGATACAGAGGTCATTTCGTTGCCGGAAAGTGATGGTGAAGATATTCTGGTGGAAAAAAATGTCGAAGGTGTGTGTGGTGAAAGCTCTGGTACGGTGCCCGGAATAGAAGAACGAATAAATGAAGGAACAAATTCATTACGAAGATCGGGTAGAGTTCGTAATAAACCTAGTAAATATAAAGACTATATATACGGTTGAACCTGATATAATTTGTTATTATAATTTGACAGGGGAAATAGAAACAATGAAAATAGTACATTAGGTTTGTTATTATTTTATTATAATACTTTTCGTATAGGCATATAATAATTTATTTAATAATCTTATAGTATTTTTTTTTGGGAGGAGAAAGATATTAATGTATGTATATGTTAATTGGGCATGGCATTGTGTATATAAGCCCTTCGAGTATAGAGTTAGATGATATATGTATTTGACTTGTGTACAGTACACTTTATAGCTTATAACAAATATAACAATATGAAATGCATAGTGATTAGTTGCTGATAGTTTTTTATGTATTTATTTTTATTTTAATTTTTAGTGTTAGATATATCCATGTTACCACGGTCCACCAAGCCTTCTAAAGTTACATAATTATATATACGTTATCTATACAGTTAAATACCCACCTACTTGCAGCCAGAGTCAGAGGTCCTAGATAATTACTTATTGACTGGGTAGGTTTAATAAATATATCTTATAAAGGTTGCTATTTTCTTTAGTGAACATGTTGGGATAAGGCAGATAGCAAAATCGCTGGGTCTTGGTGAAGATGTAAAAATTTCTGTAAATAGGTGATACACATTTATATTTTAACCCTTCCCTGCTGAAAGCAGTTTTGCTATTTTACATTGGCCAACGTCAGACGATTTTACTTGTCAACTGAGGATGGCAGGGAAAGAGTTTTCTCACTAAAGGCACTCTTGGCATTATACTTTGTCAAATACTCATCAATGGAAATGTCCTTGGCATCTCGATGTTAGCATGACTACAGTTGGGTTTGAATTTTGAAACAAATTACAGGCTAGATTGCAGAATACCCGTCCACAGTCGTGGACAACATTGTTTATCCGGATACGTAGTTAAACTTACAACGCAAAAAACAGGGTCAGCGGAGAAAAACAGTATTGTTGTGATATTATAATTTACTGCATTCCACCAATGTGGATACCTGGATACACAGATAAACAATATAATAACATACAGCCATTATGTGTAATGGATACGCGGATACACAGATAAACAATGTAATCACATAGAGGCATTATGTAACGGATACAAGGATACACAGATAAACAATATAATGACATAGAGGCATTATGTAGTGCATACGTGTTTACACAATGAACTCACTGTGCATATAAATCCAAATTGATCCAAATCGTCTCAGGTATACACATCAGCTAGTCAGATTCAAAAGTCCACACAAGTGTTTTAGGATTTTTTACCTTAAAACCTGAATTTACATATTTACAACTATATGAAATATTAAGCACTTCAAAACTCACAATAAATTTCCTTAACGTCTGAAAGAAATACTGCAAACAAGTCTTTCCCCTTATGCTCGTAATGCCACAAAAACTCAGCTAAATGAGAGGAAAACGCAATCTTTTGAACACCAAACGATGGCAGTTTGCATTTGGCCTGTCTCCAGTGCCCTTCAATTTTGTTAGTATGATATCCATCATTGTTAACGAACTCTTTTGAATGGTTTACTAAGCGATGTTCATACCCATGTTTCTCTAAGTTGTTGTACGCCTGCCAACAGTCCGACACTATAATCGACCCTTTCGCAATATGTCTTTCAATTATGGGCAATAATGTCTACTCGTCTCTTCTCTCCAGGGCTACCATAAAGCTTTGTCTCGACTCATCCTCAATTCCACCAAAAACCCACTGACCTTCCACACGATGACCTTGATGATATTTTCTTTTCCCAAACTTGCTTTCATCAATCTGTACAATCTTGCCAGGACCGCCAATTGGAGTTTCGCGCTTCATACGCGTAACTTGACATGTTTCTCGACAAAAGCTGTCCCAGTCAACTGCCGTATGAGCAGCAACATTCAACTCGTGTAGAATTTTGTCTTGTTTCATATTGCGGCACCACCAATATGTAAATTTTAACACTTCTTCAAGGGTCATGTTGCTTTTTTCAAACCAGCTGCCTTTCTGAATTGAAATCTCCACATCTTTTGCCGTTCACGCTTTTACGGCATTCCCATTTGTGTTTATCAGAACGATCTTCGCATTTAACCAGCTTCATGCATTCACCACAAACAATGACAACAGAGTCTACTCTTAGCTATTAGTCCTTCATCCATACACCATTGTATGATTTCCTCTTTGCTTCTGAGCACTTCATCTCTTAAACGGTCATACGTCCAGTGTTTTAACTTTTCCTCCCGATTATAACTCTGATGCCTTTCTTCTCCCCATTGTGTACCCACACTTCTCGCTTCTGATGATGAAATCTCTGTTTGCGTTTTAGTGTTTTTCAACTTTTTCGCAGATTTAACGCATACTTGAACCGCCTTTTCCATATTTGTCAAAAACTGTTTTACTCTCGGTTACCTCTGGAGTCGCCTGTTTAAAATTGAGTTTGATTTATTCTCATATGTAATTTTAGCATTGTTAATTAGTAGTGACATTTCGCGTCACCAGACATGTCACCTATATAGTATTGCAAAGTTTAGCGTCTCACTAAAAAGCCAAAATCCATAACACCTTTGTCTCTCTGACGGGTCGTTTATATATTTACGAAACAGCAAGTTAGATAATCGATATGGCAACGAAAAATCCGCTCACGAAAATTGCTCGGCAACACGAAGTGACATGAACGCAGCTGCAAAAAAGAATTTCAGATGTCCCATATAACTTCAACCACCTTTTTCCAGATGATATTGAGACCTTTCTACGCCACAAAGCTTCATCAATAAATAGCTCCATTAGATACATTGTACCCACGCCCTGCTTTCAACAACATTGTTTTTGTCAGCAAAAAATGGTTGTACAGTTGCTACTGTTACTCACGAGCAACCAATGAACATTTACACAATATTAGTTGGTTATCCGGGCACTGGCTAATCATCGTCAATTCAACATGGTTGTTTGGGGCCCCTTCAGTCTTTGTTTGACGACGAGTTCGCCAGCTTCGTTCTTGACAAACCTACTTCGTCCGGCTAAAATGTTACCAATAATCAATCTTCATCATTGCCACATTGCCGTCATCAAGCAAGTGATGTTTTTGACAACACATACGTTAACTGGAAGTAAAGTTTTTGTCTTTCACCAATCACAAGCCTTGACCCAGTTCCTTCACGTTACTCTTGCTGTTTGTGTTGTCAAAAACGTAACATGCTTAAGCTCACTAATGAGGGCATTGCCATCTCCACAGGATCTGAATACCTGCAACTACATATAAAATGAAATATTGGCAAGATCCCCAGTGTCTTAAAACATTCTTCAATTGAATTTATAATGCCTTCTTTACATATTTCAGACTCAAAAACGAAAGTTTGACTGCCACTTCCTCTGGATTTGACTTGTATTAGGGGTCAAAATACAGTACATAAACGACTTCTTTCTCAGTTACCAACTTGTCCTTGCTACCATCTGTTAAAACACTGTAGAATTTTGCTTTTGTCCAATCTTCATTTAGCTGTTGAGCAATAAATTCGGCATTCACATCAATAAGTTCACCACATTGTTTTCGGTTATTATAAACATTGCCTAAATCAACACACTGACGTTTCTCCAATGCAATTAAATCTTCATATATCGTAAAGGCAACTCTTTTCTGGCAACAAAATACGCGATGTCAAAGTTCGTTATAGTTTGATCTAGCTGGGTTTCATTTAACTTTGAGAAACCATCTTCCAGAGTGCATTGACTGGGCTGAGGTCTGAGCAGATCTTTCATATTCTTAGATAGTTCACCTTTGGATTTTAAGTCCTTTTAATATAGAGATCCAAGGCTTGCTGATGACACTTTGTTGCCGTGTGATCTTGTGGGTTAAATAAATTAAGGTTACGTGATCCTTGTATCCACATATTAGAAAAATCACGATTGTGCTTTATCCTGTCTTTAAACATTGTACACACCATGCACTTCATCAATTTGACATAGCTGTGACCATTTTCTTCATACTTTAGCCACACAACATTGGTTAGGTGAACTTGACTGAGTAGCTATTTCGTAAAGCTCTTGAAGCCGCCTCATATTGCGTGCCCTTGTTATGATTCCCATTTCTTTCAGCTTGGCTTGAATCTTCTGGGGACTCATATTTTGTGCACCATCTAAGTGTGGTTCTTGCGGAAAGCAAATGTTGGATGTTTTCTGCCCGGCTTGCTTTGATTGTTGATGACCAGTATTCTGCATTTCATTTGGTATATGGTCTTGGTTTTCTGCTATACTCCTCTAGGTTTTCAAAGCGTTTGCTTGCTAGAAGAATATCTTTCTCTGCGTCCCACTTGTTGGACTTGTAAAGGTGAATCTTTCTACAGTCATCATTGTTCTTTTCAACTCCTTAGGTGCATTAAAAAAATGAATTGGTCAAAAAGTGATAATATAAATGTGGTCATGAAGTTAATTCTATCTGTACCTTGGCCACAGAAGTTTCTTATTCCAGCATTTCTCTTCACGAAGTATGAGTTGTGGTAAACCATGATATGAAAATATGGTGTCACTTTCTTTTTGCTGTATCCATGACCTAACCCTTCAAGTGATACAAAAAGCTGGGTCAATGATTTTGCCTAAATTGAAAAAAGGGAGGAACTTCCTTTAGATGTGAAACTGCCTTTAGATGTCACTTATTTCACTAGATATTTTTAGAATACAGTGTTATGTACACCAGCCCTGTTAAAATATATTCAATAAAATTATCATATACCCGTAATATCAATTTAGATAGCTTATGCAGATTCCATTTATTTAGGCCATTGTTTCACAAACAGTCCTCTGTTTTGTGTTAACAGGTGGTAATTGTGGTATATATATAAAATGCATAGAAATAATAGACATAGAATGCGTACTGATACCTCTTCCCTTATAAAAATTTGTCTCAAAAGATGGCGGATTTATCAGGGCATTTTCCCTTGTCTCAGACTCCTGCGAGGAGTTTTTTGTGCGCGGTCGCGACGAGCGAGATATGAATATGAGCGAGTTTGAGAGAAAAGCTTGTTTTTGTTTTTGTCACACACTGGAGCATTAATTGGTTTTGGTTTTGACTACATTGTTTCATGAATTGATTGATGGAGTGTGATAGCTGTTCCTAGCTTTCGATCAATCTTTTTTCAAGCGTACATAAGTCATAATACGGAAAAAATGGAATCCTGCTTCGCTGTCGACATTATAACGCTGTATTTTTTTGTGGGAAAAATGAAAATTACCTACACAAAGACAAGGCATAACTTTTAGAATGTGGAGTACATAATTAACACTTGATCTCCTCTGGTACTGAGGTACGCTAAATGATGTTTTTGATTGTATTAAACTCGTTTTATGTGTTCTTATTTATTCACAAAATGCACGAGAAGCGAAATAAAATATAGTCATAGTCATTTCTCTTCCCACGGCTTCGCAATTATTTATGCAGAAATCGCTCGTTTTTACGTGAAAACCTGTTAAAAATCTATACAGTTTTTCGTAGCTATAGGCAAAAAGGTTTTTAACCATTTATCGTTGCATCAAAGCAAGGTCATGGGACAAATAATCAAGTTCAAGCCAATTAACAATTTATGTAAACAAACGGTTGCATGTAAAAAATGCGAAAATCCTCAAAAAACAAAGCACAGTTGAAAAATTCTCTGGACAATAGTAATTGACAACCTATTACAATAAACATTATTCTCCACTAACTATATTTCCTACATAACAATGAATATATATGGCGATAGGCCGGTGGTTTGTCAGTTGTGCTCAACAGTGAAAATCGACTCTTTCTCGATTATCGCTTGTCGCTTTTTCTGGGTTTTTTTCTGTTCTGCAACTTAATGCCGAACTGGGTTTGGCATTTTTGCCTCTGTGCTAATAATTGACTGTAAAATATGCTTCTACCCAAAATTAAAGTTTTGAATTAAGTTTGAAAGATTTCTCACTCCTCGCGAGATTCAAAATGGCACATTTATAAGGGCACAGCATGAAAAATGTGGGACACGTATTCGGGCACAGCATGAAAAATGTGGGACACGTATTCGTGATAAGTACGCATTCTATGTCTATTATTTCTATGATAAAATGCAAAGATATGCTTGCAGGGAAGAGAAAGCATGTGACATAAACATGTGTTGTAAAAGTTTGTTGAGACATATTTATCTATCACAACCACATACCTTTTGAAAATATTCCTCCACTTTAGCCACGTCTACATGATGTTAGTATGTTATAAAGCTCATTAAATCCTAGGCAGATAAAAAAAGATTAAAAAAATTTGAGAGTTCAAGATTTCATGACCAGTTTTCAAGTGTGTAAATACGTTTATTAGTACTAGGGAAAATTACAATAATTGATCATGCATCAAGTATAACAGTTCTACAGACTATTTACAAAAACAACTTAACTAAGACAAAGTAATGTCATTAGTTGATGTGATGGATGCGGGCCTCCAACTTCGACTGCCATGAACACACACCATGTGAGCTTTACAAACACGTTTGCTGATTTTAAATTGTCAGAGTCATAACCGGCTTCATTAAATTTGAAAGACTATTGCGACAGATTACGAGTGACATTCCTGACCACAATCAGGTTTGTGATTTGTTCACCTCGACTCGAAAACCCCATTTCTTTTCCTTTCACGCATCTTTCTCATCTTACGACTGAACGGATTTTGTCTGATGTTGAATGTGTTTTACTATCGAATGAGGATTTTTGCTTTAACGGCAGCAGGGGCAGAAAACGTTTCAAAATCAATTCGGAAAAGCATTTGACCAAAAAATGCTCAATAATTTGTATACAAAACGAGGATGATATCTGTTTGGCACAAGCTTTGGTTGTTTTGATTGGGAAAATTGAAATGATAGGTGTAAGGTGTAAGAGTGTCGTGGACAGTCACCAACCGTTGCAAAGTCGAAGGTGAATTACATCAAAAGGCCAGTGTTTCATTAGGATAGTGTGGTTCGGAAGAAGTAAAACAATTTCAAGTGTATTTATCCGACTATCAGATAAACATTATTTCCATAGAGCATCAGGATGCAGTCATTTATTCGGGCCTGGATAAGGAGAAAAGAATTTATTTGTATTCGCACTATAACCATTACGATGTGATTACAACCATAACAACTTTTTTTGTTCACAAAAAGTATTGTCATACGTGTAAAAAAAGCTACGATAAGAATTTCCATCATTGTTGTCCTGGGGCATGTAAATTATGTTACACTCAGACATGCCCTGTTGTGTCATGGCTTACTTGTGCGAGCCGTTATGTGTTTTTTTAAAAGTCAGGAATGTTTCGATAAGCATAAATGAAAAGTAGGGGATGCAAAATTTATGATTCACAAAATTTCGATTTGTGAGTCTGGTGAAATGTCTTCATTGTGGGCTTGTTGTAACACAGGATAAGTTAGAGAACCATCACTGCGGCAAAATGCGGTGTTCGATGTGTCAATTGTACATGCCCCCAGAAGATCATCAATTCTACATGCAACCTGTGAAGAAATCGAGTGAAGATGATGGTGACGACTGGGTTTGCTCGATACTGATGCCAATGATGATGATAACGATAATGATTTAACTGAGAGCTCCTCTTTTTCCGTTTCGAATGCCGACAAGAAAACGAAACACATTAACCCAATTTGTGTATCATACACAACGAAGCATGAGTACGAATGGGTATTTTACGAATGGGTATTTCAAGGAGATAAGACGAGAGACGAGTTTTACAAGTGGCTCTTCAGGAACAAACACGCAAACTGTATCGTGATGGTGCATAATTTCCAGGGTTATGACAGATACTTTATTCAAAAGTACCTGCACGAGCACGGTATCCTTCCCGAAGTCATTATGCGTGGGGCGAAGATACTCACGTCAGAGGTCCCATCTTCAACATGAAATTCATCGTTGAATTTTTCACCGATGCTGCTTGCTGCTTTTCCGAAAACCTTCGGGCTGTTAATTTATGATAGTGTTCTAAGTTCACACCCGTTTGTTTTTCCAAAAAGGGGTATCCTGGCTGAGTGTGATTTGAGGGTAAATGAATCAATCCCAGCTTCTTTTAGAAACAAACGTATCCAAGAGCCACGGTGGCTGTGGTTACTACACCATGAGGCTTAACATATGAGATAAACAGGTTTTAAGGTTTCGCTGTGGTCTTCCTCCTAACGCGTTCTGTGAGCGTAATATACGACTTGAGGCAGTCTACTGGACACAATGTCACATCTTGTGGAAAAGCTGTAACCATCTGATCTGGACAAGATGTTTTAGTTGGAGTTGTTAACGTGAAAATAGTGTCCTCTGGAGAAAGCCGGTGATGAGTCAAATTGAGTTTTGAGAGTGAGGAGACACGTTTAGGGCATGTGATAGCCAGTAGTGTTGCTAGTTTAAGAGAGAGTTGCTTTAACGATAAATCAGAGTTGTTACCTATCTGTTTGATGTGCTTTGTTACCTGGATGCACGTTTCATGTATAGGAGTATTGAGGTAGAGAGGGGGTCGAATGTTGAGGATACCCCTCATTAAGTTAAGAACATAAGGGTGTTGTCTGAGTGCAAACCTATCAATCTTGGGGTGCGTAGAAGATAACGCAAAATGTAATACATTAATTGATTGGTATTGGAGACCCTTGTCAAAGCAATCGGCTAGAAAGGAGAGGGCATTCCTCAGGGATGCTGAAAAAGAATCAACTTTCCTTGAAAGACACCAGCTGCACCAGCGTTTCCAGCTGGAGTCCTATGTTTTTTAAGTGGAATGTCGAATTGCTGAGATAAGTAATTGGGCAACATTTTCCGAAAGGCCTTCTGCCTGATATGGTTGCCGGAGATATGAAACACGCCCAGATGGAGCCGGGAGTTCATTGGGTGGATCTGACGAGGGTTTGTCGGATTTATCAGAAGTTTCGTTGATGATGGAAGGAGAATGGGATGCTGCACTAGCCGACCAAGTAAAAGGGGCCACCAAGGCTGAGCCTGCCATATTGGAGCCATAAGAACCACTTCCACCTTGTCCGACACTACTTACTTTGCTGGGGAAAGCATATTCTTCTAGGTGTTTCCAATCCACACTGAATGCGTCCGAGTGACGTGCCTCGGGATCTGGCCTCCAACTGATGTAATTGGGCGTTGACGAGTGAGGCGAACAGGTCTGTGGAACAGCCCTTCAGGAAAGGGAAAATAATTACTGGGTCTATCATCCAATTGCTGTTGTCCCAAAAATCTCTGATTCCCAATCTGCAATCACATTGGTTTTCCCCGGTATATGATATGCTATTACATAGAGATCGCGTTGGATGCACCAATCCCAAAGTTCTAGCGTTACTTTAAGAAGTTCCGGAGAGTCGGTTCCACATTTGTGTGATTCACATACGCAACTGCGGTTGAGTTGTCCATGTTCAGGGATATTATCTTCGAACGTTGTTTCCTGAAGAGAGACTGAATTTCCACCATCGCACCCTTCAATTTGAGAAAATTTATATGGAAGAGTCTTTCTGTGGCAGACCACCTTTCGTTGGTCTGAGCATTGCCTTGAATTTTTTAAGGAAGCATTATTGGACGGAAGGTTTGAGTACACACGGAGTCACACGGCCCTGGGTAGTTAGGCTTACTTTTGTCAGCTGCCTTTGATGGTGCCAAATTTTTAGCGAGGCTGCAGGATAATTCTGCCTCTTTAGAGGCGATAGACCGGAAATCCTTGCCAAAAAGCGATTTCCTGGCATTGGGTAAGGGGCGATTTGCTAGGTAGATTTTCAAATTGGTTAATAGAGGCAAGTATTTTTTTGCGACATAAAGTCAACAGTTGTGTATTAGCGGAGCCCAAAAATATTTTTAGCTCTGAAGAAGCTAGATTACCGCCCTGTTTGAGTTGGTTGTGCAGTGAACACCATGGGCCAGTAGCATTAAGCATAGATTGTTGGACATTAGCCAGTTCCTTGTCTCGCTCCTGAAGGAGTTTTTTGTTTTGAGGAGCGACATTATGCAACATGGACTGGTCTAAAGTTGGACCCAAAAGTGCATCTACGGCAGGAACGGCCGTGTTTGTCAAGTATGTCACATACTTGGTCGTAGGATAGCCTTCTTCGGAAATTTTTTTCCAAAAAGGTAGTAAATTCACTAGAAGGGGCCCAATAAGTGTCTGAGCCTTCAGGGTCATAAAGACTGGCTGGAATATTCCTTGTCGCTTTTGGTTGTTGCTGGAAGGTCTCAGCTTGAGCGCTGATAGCTGTTGGTATTAATGCCTAATTAGTCAGGTTGGGTGGCTGCATAGCTGAATTTGGTGGCTGAATAGCCAAATTTGGTGGCTGAATAGCCGAATTTGGTGGTTGAATAGCCGAATTTGGTGGCTGAATAGCTGAATTTGGTGGCTGAATAGCCGAATTTGGTGGCTGAGAAGCCAGTTGACCCTGTTGTTCTGAGTCTGGGCGATCGAATTGTTTCTCGCCAAAATGGAGAGTGTGTCAGCGTCTCGCCATTAAACAAACTGTAGTTTTCCAAGTCGCATATTCTTGCCTTACACAAGCTTATGTCGGATTTTAAATCCTTTAGATTGGCCAAAATAGCACTGAAAATCTCCTGATGCTCGTCGCTAGAGCATGAAGACTTGTGTTGTTTTGCATGCGACAAATGATGCGACAAATCTCAAGAACTTTTACGAATATGTTGGCTAGACATAATTCGCCAAAACAATGGAGGTACCTAGTAAAGGTCTAAAAAATGGAAAAGATTGCCTTAAAAAAAAGACCAAAAAGTGACCAAAAAACCCTCTGTGAAAACGTACCTGTCTGTGAGTGAAGCACAAGGTAAAAAAGCCACAGGGGTATGAGTGAGTGAGTGAGTGAGTGAGTGGGTGGGTGAGTGAAGTGGCATAGCCAGCCCGACAATTTAGTCATGCTATGCTAATATTTTGGCATTCATCGACTGTGAAAACAATAAATTTCTAAAGAAATGAATAATGAATCGTCAGCCTGGCTACGCCACTGGAGATTAATAGTTTCTGAATTAATTGCTGATAGAACTATAAAATTTTACAAACGTTATGTTGATGATATCCTTGTCTTAATTAAGTCTTCCAATATTTTCGGTGTTTCAACAAAGTTTAAAGAGTATGCATATGGCTATTGTCACCGCTGAAATTGGTAAAATTTAAAAAGGCTTTTTGCTGCAATTCTTTAATCTTGGCCTTCAAGCTTGATCAAAAAACATTCATAAATAATAAACAAAATATGTCTTGTACAAAATTTTTTTTCACTGTTCAGCACCGTTTCCTGACATGTAAAAATTTATAGCTGCAAGAAATGCTAATCACACGGATACATGCATATTGGATATTCACACCTCCGTTTGGATTACACAAACTTGCGTCTGTTCAACGCTGCCATGTTCGCGTTTCAAATTTCCACACACCGCTCTGAACTGGTCACATCTACACCCGTGCTGTTATAAAGTGTTATTTTCTGCAGGCTGAGGTACGAAAGAAGCAGAAAATGTTTTCTCACACAAGGCTGGGAGCCCAATTGTGAATCGGGTGGATGCGGGTGGTGCGGGTTAAGACAGCACATGTTGTTGTTGCTTCCGCAACGCTTGACAAAAATTTTTTCGCTCTGCGTTTTATTCAAATTTATTCAAATTTCTTTGCGATTTTTCGCCATCTTTCCACGGTATTTTCATTTTGCTATCATGGGAAAGCCTAAGCAATCAACCTTGAGATCCTCTCGTCTTTTGAAAAGACTCGAGTCTCATAACCAAAGCCCAAGTTTACAAGATGATAGGCTTGCTAACGAAGACGAAGGCCATTCTGACGGCGGCAGAAGTTGTTCAAACTCGGTTGGTAGAGAGAGAAACGAGCGTGTGAATTGTGGTAGCGTGGACCGAAGTTCCCAGCGTCGAGAGTCAAGGCACAGGTCAAGGAGTCAACGAGTTTCTCGGTCACACGAAAGAAGTAAACATAGCCATAGCCTTATTAGTTCTCGTCGTAGCGAGAGCAGAAACGAGGAACGCGACGGTAGTCGAAGCCGAAGGCGGCGTAGTTCTCGCTCGAAGGACAGCGTAGAAAGGCCTCGAAGTAGATCCGAAGATCCACCGGCGTGGGCTAAAGAGATTCTCGAGAACCAGTAAAAAACTGCGCAGGATATGTTGCGTTTGCAAGCGGAGGTTGCCACGACAAAGTCGAAGGTATTGAATTCCACAGCCGTTCCAAAGGTCGCCGAACCGGAATTTCGGTATCAAGGCAACAAGAAACAGTACAAACTGAATAAGAACGTCCTTGAGCACGTAGATCGAGCACTCGCCAGTCGTGATTTGGGGGAGATATCCGCAGAACTATCCCAAGGTAAGCAAATTCTTGTGGAACGTAACAAACATATTTTGCTGGCGGAAAAATACGGTTGGGACACGGTGCATTGTTATACGGCCGAGCCCCTCGCTAGTGATTCGGAGGATGAAAAACGTTTTAAAAGAGCCATAAAGGAGGGCAAGCAGTTGAAAAACGAGAAAGCGGCCGAAGCGGTACGTTTCAAAGCCAAAAAGCAAATACGCGCTCCGGAAAGGCGCAATTTTGGCGGCGACATGAAGGCATCATACTCGGGGCAAAATACGAGAGTGCCAAAGTATAACAGCCAGTCTTCACGCGACAACCGCATGAGTGCTATGACGTGTTTTCGTTGCCTCAAGCCAGGTCACCTCGCACGAGAATGTCGTTCAGCAAACTCACGCTTCGTCATCGCGAGCACAGCCCAAGCTAACCAAACCAATATCTGAGGAAGCTTGTGGTGATGAACCCGAAGTAACTTTTGACTGTTCTAAAGTTAACAATAGTTCTGTTTATGTAAAGGGTAGACTGCGTAAGCACCTGAAATTTTGGCAGGATATTGGGGCCAGTAAATGGATTCTAGATATTATTTTAGCACCGGTTATTATTTACCTTTTGTCGCACTACCACAGCCAAAACTGTTCAACAATCATGCCAGCGCTATTGGCCAATCAGAGTTTGTTTCTGCCGAGATCAAAAAACTTATTTCCACGGGAGTTTTAATCAAAGTGCAGGAATCTGACCTAAGCGTTTGTAGTCCTCTAAGCGTAGCAAAGAATGCTTCGGGAAAGCTTAGACTTATTTTAGACTTACGGTACATTAACGAGCATCTCAGGGTTCTGAAGTTCAAATACAAGGATATTAGAACTGCCAGCGACCTTTTCCAACAAGGCGACTGGTTTTTTAAGTTTGATTACTCAAGTGGCTATCATCATGTTGAAATTTCGCCAGACCACACAAAATTTCTTGGGTGCGCATGGGTGTTCAACGGACATAAAATGTTTTTCAAGTTTACTGTTCTCCCCTTTGGGTTAGCTTCTGCCCCATATGTATTCACAAAGATTCAGAAAACCCTTGTGAAGCACTGGAGGGAGCAGGGAATTCGTATCTTTACATACTCGGACGACGGCGCGGGGGCTGAGAGTAACCTAAAGGATGCTCGAGAAACTTCAGAAAAAGTTAGACAGGACATCAAGGCCAGTGGTTTCGTGGAAAACGAGGAGAAAAGTTTGTGGGAACCTGTTCAGTACGGAGAACTTCTGGGATTTATTATTGATCTGGTTTCAGGGAAGTTTATCGTTCCTGATGGAAGGGTAGCAGCATTTAAGGATATGCTCCAACATGTTCTGGATTGTCAATTTGTCGTATCTGCTCGTCATATAGCTAGGCTTACTGGTTCTCTCTCTTCTATGGGACTTGCTCTTGGCCCTGTTGTGCGCCTGTGGACCAGAGAGTTGTACAGAGCGGTTCAAGAATCCTCATCTTGGGATAAGAAATTCCAACTAGAGGAAGATGCTAGAAATGAGGTTATGTTTTGGCACAGCAATTTTGAAAACGGTGGTCAGCCTATCTGGTCAGCATCTCCGAAGGTCGAAGTACTGACTTATTCTGACGCAAGTGACGTCGCTTGGGGCGGATATGCTGTGGAACTTGGAGACCAGAAGGCAGTAGGAAGTTGGTCCAAGGAGGAAAGTGTAAGGAGCTCAACATTTCGTGAACTTAGAGCAGCTCGGCTGGTCCTGGCTTCATTAGCATCACAACTCGCCGGCAAGGAAGTGAGGCACAGAACTGATAACCAAGGAGCTGAGAGGATCATGACTGTCGGGAGTCGGAATCAAGACCTGCATATGGAGGCTGTGTTGATCTACCAGATATGTAGGCAGCATAACATACGGCTGACGGTAGAGTGGGGGAGTCGAGATTGGAATGACACTGCTGACGGATTGTCCCGATTGGACGATCCGGATGACTATATGCTGGATCCCTCCTGTTTTTGGGTTGTTGACAAGCTCTGGGGGCCTCACACAGTGGATCGTTTTGCCAGTAACAAGACTAAGCAGCTACCACGTTTTTCCAGCCGATACTTGAATCCGGGTTGTGAGTCAACCGATGCTTTTACGGTATCATGGACCAACGAGAATAACTGGATCTTCCCACCACCTTACCTTATTCCACGTGTCCTTCGCCACATGCAC
The DNA here is from genome assembly GCF_004324835.1 of Dendronephthya gigantea. Taxonomy (NCBI): domain Eukaryota; kingdom Metazoa; phylum Cnidaria; class Anthozoa; order Malacalcyonacea; family Nephtheidae; genus Dendronephthya; species Dendronephthya gigantea. The sequence continues at coordinate 414,357 of NW_021163056.1, read as the reverse complement.
ATTGGGAAAGAAGTTGGAACTTTACTAATGCCATATTGCCCTTCAGCACCTTGGTGGCCTTTGCTCGTCGACAAGAGTGGTAGCTGGAAAGCGTTTGTGAAAGGCAGCCTAAGAATTCCCACTTTCGATGGAGTATTTGTTGCAGGCTCAGCATCTAGCAGTACATTTGCAGACGGTGTTCCCCAATACCAGATATGGGGACTGAGAGTAGACTTTCCCTGAAATTGATTGGACATTGAACAGTTTAGCACTTGTAAATAGAATTTTGGAAGCACTTTGTTTAATCAAAATACTTGTTGTTTATTTAGTTTGTGGGAGTGTGCAGCCGCATAGTAACGTTACGCTAGCCCTGTACATCGTTTCCTTAATACAACAAGAACGCTCAGTCTCATGCATTAACTCGGCATTATACGGAATCGACTGGGTGCACCTGAAGAATGGTCATGCTAAACCAAGCGAACACACGGTCGTCAAACAGGTTGTCGAGGCAGCCAGGAGAATCCTAGCCAAACCAAAGTGCAGAAAGACACCCCTATCAGCTTCCCATGTGAGGAATATTATCCAGCGCTTGGAAGGTGGGCCACTTGGTGACCTTCTATTAGCTGCATTCATCGCTCTGGGGTTCTACGGGTTCCTATGGTGGGATGACCTGTCTCACATTACTCCCGAGGACTTGGTATTTGAACCAACCCATCTCACAATATCACTGTCCAAAAGAAAGAATGACCAGTTCCGAGAAGGATCACAAGTTCTCATCGCTCGTTCAGACGAGACCCCCTGCCCAGTGGGGGTGGTTGAAAAGTTCCTGACACAAGGAACGCATGACCCAAAGTCCACTCTCTGGCGAAGAATTCAGCGCACAAAGAGTGGACACAAACTCCGCAGGGAGCCGATGTCGTACAGCAGGGCTAACCAGCTCTTTAAGAACGAGCTAAAGATGGAAGGTCTCAACCCAAAGCGTTATGGGCTTCATAGTCTACGGTCGGGTGGTGCAACGACGACAGCAGCTATGGGTATTCCAGACCGACTGCTTCAGAGACAAGGGGGTTGGCGTAGTTCCAGGGCAAAGAACAACTATATTGATGAATCAGATAACTCTTTATTGCTAGTTACTAAGTCTATGCAGAGTGCATAGCATTATTACTTAGCTCTATTGTTGTCAGTTGCGGCGGAATGGCTGCAGCAGCTCCCAGCAGTGTGTGAGAAATAAATTTTTGGGTATTGTCTACGAATATACCAATCTCTTCAGTCTTGATATAGAGCATTTTATAAAGAATAAAGCCATTTCGCTTGGAAGCTCAATTGGTTACTTTGTGCCAACTCTTTTAACAACAACCGCATTTATCCTTGCGAAGAACGAAGCCACAGTTGAAATCGGGAACCAGGAACAAATACCAAATATTTTTACCATGTTCGTCGGCTATCCGGGGACTGGAAAATCAGCAGCAGTGGACCACAGGGCGACAACACCTATCTTGGCAGTCACGAAACCAGATGATGATCTACTTACAGGTAGAGTGACTTCTTCTGCCCTGGTTTAGCAGATAGCAGATAACGGCAAAGCATACGTTGTGTCATCAGAAATATATGACGTACTCAAACTGTTAAAGTGAAATGATGAAACTGCCAGTGGCAACAAGGTGAGGCATCAACCCACGCAATTTGATATTAAGACAGCAATACTGTCCTTTCTCAGTCCTGTCGACAATCCTTGTCTTGTCGCCTTCTTCCCTTCGACTGGTAACCGCAACTAAATTTGATAATGCCCTGCAACAGTTGTGTCAACAGTATTGCACATTAGTTGTTGCAAGAGTTGTAAGAGCTCCAAAACCAAAAACGGTTTTCGTGAAGAATCATTTTTCGTCCTATTAAAATTGCTCCCAGTGTTTAGGCATTATGCATTATGACAGCTAACATGACGTATTATTTGTATCATCATATCATGATCACAGGTAAACCTCGCCCAGGGGAGTTGATTTGGCACTGTGCTATGATTATATTTTGAGTTTATCATTGTGTTGGGTTTAACATTGTGTAATGATTATATTTTGAGTTTATCATATTGTGTCATCATTATATTGTTCAGTTTAACAGTTTACTTCGATTATATTGTTAAGTTTGGCACTGTGTCATGATTATCTTGTTGAGTTTAACAGCATTCCATGATTATAATATTAAGTAACATTGTCTCATGATTGTTGAGGTTGATACAGTGTTATGATTTATATTGTTGAGTTAAATTGGCATTGTGTTATGATTATATTTTGAGTTTATCATTGTGTTAGGATTAGTCTTGAGTTTAACATTTTGTCATGATTATATTATTGAGTTTGGCACTGTGTCATCATTATATTGTTCAGATGAACAGTTTACACTACCATGATTATATTTTTTAGTTTAACATTGTCTAATGGTTATTGTTGATAAGTTCCAATATAACCAAGGAGCAGCGTGGCAGCGTCTTCAAACAACTTAGCATCAAATGTGGTGTACCAGCTGCCAAAATAGACAAAACACTTCTCGACGTTTCGACCTGAGGGCCTTCATCAGGAGAGTTAGTATGAAAATAAATAGGGGAGAATACATTTTTTGCATGGGGGCAAAACACGTGATAACAAGAGGTACGCATAGCGTACATGTGGGTAGCCTCGAAAACATCAGCAGCGATTACAGTAAAGCAAAGCACTGCAATTTATATAGTCTATTTTATATTATATAGACAATAGTCGAGTTAATTTAGATATTACTTAAGATTTTTATTTGTCAGTATATTCGTCAGTAATGTACCTGCAAGTCAGCAAGCAGTCAGCAGTGTTTTTTGTTTCAATATAGCAGCAGTTGCGGCTGTTAATTATTTTATATACCCGCACAATGTCTCGGTTCAATTTCAATACCCGCACAATGGCTGGGTTCACTTTTGGTACGTGATCTTTCATGTAAATAGTACCCTAGTCTATGATGCTGACCACTGCGAGCAACAATGGCAGGGGTGGAAAAAATAGCGGCCCATGAGACCATTGGTCCCAGAAATTTAGGAGGAAGGGGGGAGTAAGAAAGAAAAAGAATAGAAGAGAAAAAATGGGAAGAGAAAAGAAAGAAAGAAAGAAAGAGAGGAAGAAAGGGAAGAGAAAATAAAGAAAAAAGAAAGAAGGAAAAAGTAAGAAAAAAGAAAATAAAGAAAGAACGAAAGAAAGAAACATTGCTCAGCATTGCAGCAATATTTCTAACAATATTTGAATATTGTTTATGGGATAATTTAATTAAATTATTCTTCATTACTTCCACTATTCCATGACCTAATTATGTTACTGTGCACTGCCGCACCTGTATATGACTTTGCAAGTGGTCTTGTGCAGTACCGGTACTGGAGTCTGGAATAGTGAAATCACCCAGGTAACCAGATCAGGTAATTTAATTCAAGTAATTTTTATTTTTATAATTATGAACACTAAATATAATATAAATGAGATATTAGTTGTTACTAGAAGGCTTAGACTAATAATCATTGGCATTCATTGGCTTCATTGCCAATAATCAACAATTCACAATTGAGTCGTAGGATTTCCATCTGGCATCTTACACTGGAATTATGAATTTATATAACTAATAACTGAATAAACTCATGAATGATTGAATATTGAATAATTTATAATCTGTGTTAAGTCAATAAGAACAATAACAATAATATTAATCTTATTGGAGTCAATTGTAAAGTTTCATACTTTATATTGAGCGTATAGTTGTTTTATATTAACATCACAGATTAAGTCTTATGCTCATCAACTCACTCCAGCTCGACTGCTTAACTGCTTTTAGTCAGGTGGCATATGTTACAAAACGAAGTCCCGTGGGAAATATGTGAAAGAAGCAAACCACCTATCTAGGTATGTTATTGGGATCCTAAGGAACAAGTAAAATGTTGTCGTCAGTTCTATATCTTGCACCGACGGTTGTATCGCAAGTTTGAAATGTGACGTATATATACATCAACATGGAAACGAGGCTGTGCTTCAAATGCGTTAAAACGATTGTTAATGATAAGAAATGTTTTCCAAATTCACTGATACTGTACGTTTACAAGTTCGTAACATTAACAAAGTAATGTCGGAGGTAATATTTGCTTGGTCACGTGACCATTAAAGCATGAAATCAAGGCTGCAAAGTAATATGACCATTTTTAATTTTTTTCATTTTGAATTGCACTGAAATGATCATGCTTTAAAACTAATATTCGCTTGAGAAAAATACATTCACTTATGAAAGTGTAAACCATTGGTTGCCGTTTTGGTCATTTATGGTCAGGTCATTGATGGTCAGCGGTTTCTATCGGTAATTTTGAATCCGCCATTTTGTTTTATAGTTCATCTAGTGAAGGAATGCGAAATATTTTAAGTTTTCTAATCTTATGGATAATGTGTCTAATTGTGAAACTATGGAAATCGATAATGCAACCATAGATTTTCGTTTATGTATTATTTGTCAAAAAGGAAAGAATGAAACGCTTGTCGAAAAGCCAACTTCTCGTATGTAAAAGTTTTGAAATTCATTGAAGAGTGGGCTAAGTATGGTAACTTGGAGTATTTTGAAAATTGGGAAAAACTTAGAAATATTTCATCGCAGGATCTTGAAAAAAATCATGTTTCATGGCATCGATCGTGCTACAAAAATGCTGTCATACTGGGATGTTGAAAAAAGCACAAGAGCGGTACTATTTATTAATATATTCCGCTGACTTGCATAAAACGGCAGTAATTTATAAATGTGAATTCAATGTAATTTCGTGTATACAATGTTTTGTGAAAAATCTCCTTTAACACAGATATCAGTTAAACTCAAATCACGCAAGAACACGTAAGAATGCAATTTGATATTTCGTATAGCAGTCAGCATGCAAATTAACACCTACTTTTTCACATCCATTTTGAAAAAAGATCTATTTGTCGTATGTAGGTATGAGAGGCAGTTCGTTGGTCCTGATGAGTCTGGACGAAAATCAAAATTGCAAGACGACGATAGTCGTCAGTTAACTCGCTCAAAAACATCTCCATACGACAAGGATGCTTGCTTGCTTTTTTTTGCGAAGAAGGTGCAGGCTACCGGCAAACATTGCATAATGTTAGCACCCTCTCTGCTGGCGAATCTCTCCGTACCGCTATAGCTTTGTCAAAAAATGCCAAACTTTCGGTCAAACAAGGAAACTGGGTCGTGAACAAGAACCGTCAAGTGCCATTCTGTGCAGTTGGCGCAGATCATGCTCTGGAGCATGTTAACCGGTCCATGAAAGTCTCTGGGGGTTTAGTAGGCATCACATTAAATCCCAATGCCAGAGCGAAGTATTTTTTTATCCCTCCTGAGCTGGCAAGGCTAGCAGGCCAAGCCAAAGACACGGCAGGAAATTCGTCTAAGACACAAACGCATCACCATACCCTGACTACAGCAGAAATATCACAGCGAGAGAAGAATACCAATCAGCTCATTACAACCATCCAAAACTTCACAAATCCATTTTCGGAGGAGAGTTCCGACCTCTTTAATATGGTAACGAAGGTAGTAATGTCTGAAGAAGTTAAGAAAGATTTGTGCCTGCAAAGTACTATTGGAAAGGAGATATTTGATCACTTCATGGAAGAAAGAATCAAGTTTTCCAAACTCAGCATCTGGTCCCGAATGAAAAAGCGCAAGCTTCTTACCTGGAAGAGCATGGGAAAAATTATTGAGTTAAAGTGGATGACAAGGTGGTTGAACTCAAGGAAAATCGCTCCCTTTTTGCCCGCATGAAGATGGTCTGTAAAACACGTCCCTCTATCGACATCAAGGAAGCTGTCGGGCAATACGAGTTCTCCATAGTACCAAGGTCAATGTTTGCAGCGGATGGCACCATGATTCATTGCTCTTCAAAGAGCTCTTTGTTGGACATTCTTGAAAAGATTGAGACGGAAGGAGATGCCGATGTGTCTATTCTGCAGGAGAGAACAGTCCAGAAGGTTTCCATTGTTGACGCGATGGCTGAAGTACAAGCGCTTGATAAGCCAGATTGGGTTAAAGACTGTTCTCACCTAGCTAATCATTTTACGACGCAGATTTTTGAGAAGTACAATGGCAGTGACGAGGTGCGACTTATCTTTGACAGGTTAGTTATTCAGGACTTAAATTATACTGATATTTTTCAAATGTCAGAAATTGTTTAAAATGTTGTCATGGTTAAATGGAGAAATAATCATGTTATTTCTAGATATGACGTACATTTGTCGCTGAAGACAGCCACCCAGGGTCTAGACAGGGAGGAAAAGATCCTATCTACCACAGGATTACAGATACAACTAAGATATCAAAAGTCCCGATGAAGAAACTGCTATCCCATGTCAAGACCAAGATGGAGTTAACACAATATCTTGCGGGGAAGACTTTGGAAAGAGGGCATCAAATGGGGAAGCATGTTATAGTGGCATGGGGTTGCCAGTGCAAGGCAACCCATAAAAATATGGCATACCTCAAGAGCAACCAAGAAGAAGCCGATACGAAACTGTTGCTTCATGCTGTTGATGCTACAACCTCGGGAGCTACGAGTATCAACATAGTTTCTCCCGACACAGATGTCTTCGTCCTAACGCTCAGATGGTTCCCACAGCTGTGCCATAATACTGCTTTTGTGACTGGGAGAGGAAAGCGCCGCCGTAAGATCTAGCTCGGTCCAATCGTACATTCTCTTGGACCTACTAGAACTGCAGCACTTCCTGGGTTTCATGCTTGGAGTGGAGCCGATATTACCAGGAGTTTCGCAAGTAAAGGAAAGCTGAAATGCTGGAAAGCATTCTTGGAGGCTGATGAAGGTAGCATAACCGCACTTTCAGATCTGGGTACAACAACTTACCCCACATCTAGTACTAGCGATGCTATTGAGAAGCTAGTCTGCCTGCTGTATCTGCCAAAGACGAGCCTCTCAAGGGTTAAAGATGTTCGGTGGTCGTTATTCAGAAAAAAAACAAGCTGAATCAGAAAAACTACCTCCAACGTAAGCTGCACTGAAAGAGGCTATATTACGAGCACATTACCAGACAATGATTTGAAACAACGACATAACCAGACTTGCCGTCGCCAGAGACATACATACGGGTGGAGGATAGAGAAAGGTAAATTGCTTAATTGAAAGCCTGCTTTTCATTGTGCCTAAAATGGCAGCGCAAAAGTTGCGTTTGTCTTTCTTAATATATTATTTAAGATATATTAATTGTTATAAAGGTGTGACATGTTACATATGCCTTCAGTATTGTCGTTTATTTCATTAAAGATAAATGGGTTCCAGTGATGACACAGCTACAGCCAGCACCTGATGCGGTCCTTCATTTAGTAAAGTGTTGCTGTGCTAAGAAGAGATGCTCCACGAATAGATGTCAGTGTCGAAAGGCTGGTCTTAAGTGCACTGATCTTTGCAGCTGCAATGAAGATGATCAGTGTGATAATATTGCTGACAGCAATGAAGAGAAAAATGATGAGTCCGATGAGGAGATGTTTTGTGAAGAAGATGATGATAATGAGCATTGAATTGATAGCTAAAGCTACGTTTACACCCTTCGAATTGTGTGGCCTATTTAGGTTCTCCAGAGAATTAATATTGTCAATGCAGTATGAGGACTGATGACGCCTGTTATATATAATTTACATAGCAGTACGTCCAAAATAGGCCAACAAGTTGCAGTACCTAAAAGTATCTTAAAACCACCAATGGTGGAACTTTGTTGATCTGTAGGCTTAAATTAAAGCTTAGAATTTTAATGGTGAAGACTAGTTTCCATGCTCTAAATGTCGTCTGATTTAGATTGGTTACTTTAGAGGCACATACCGTACCACATACATTTCAAAATAGAATATAAATCATTCAAAACGTTTTGTTACCTATAAGCAGTGGCAAAATGTCATTACTGTCCAGCCTCGTTTTCATGCTTTAATGATCACATGACCAATTTATATATTACAGACAATAATAACATGTATGTCATACTGTATCCGTAGATTTGTAAAACTTTTCATATCATTAACAATCGTTTCAACCCATTTGAAACACAGCCTCGTTTCCGTGCAGATATATAAAACGTCACATTTTGAATATACAATATTATTTGTAGGAGCAGGTTAAAAAATTGCCGACAGCATTTTCCTTGCTCCTTATGATCCCCATAATATATCTTGATAGGCGGCTTGCTTTTTTCACAAAGTTCCCACGAGATTGCAGATGCCCCCTGACTATTTTGTTGATACTCTCCGGTATGAACACGAATGAACATTTCTGGTAAACAAATTTCCAAATGCCGATACCAATACTGTTGCAAGTTTCAATTTTATGAATTATGAAATAGAATGACCTATTGACCTTATTGACCTTTCGAAAGACAAACTGCTGGCCAACGCTTCTAAATTGCAGGCACTCGTGGGAAAGCTCCCAAAAGTCGCAAGGAATGCATGTGGTGAGTGATTTAAATGGATAAACACGGAAAATTTAACAGTGAAAAAAGGCTCATAATTTGTCGAGTTCAAACATGTATGTAAACAATCGCTTTTGGCAAAGAACTACCGTCAGCACGTAGTCGATCGGCATCCAGAGGAGAATTCAAGGGATTTGTCTCCCTTCGGACAAAGGAAAATCAATTTTGGTACAACAGCTCTAGAAAAAAAACGAAGAGGAAATGAGTTAACAGATGAGCTCGTAGAGAAAATTTCAAAGGTGTCAGAGGCAAAACAGAATGAGGATCCTGCTAGCTCTACGGCCGAAAATCAAGATAAAGATATACCCATTGACAATGATCATAAAACCCCAGTACGACTAGAAATACAAGACGCCACGCTGGTACCTACATGTACTGCAAGTATGCCAATGGTCCCAATGCCTTCCCTTAACAATGAAAAGCTTAATATCATAATCAATGAGATTAACATAGTAAAGAAAAATGTACTTCAACTTGTAAAATCAAGTGAATGTGAAACGAAAAAAGTCGCACAAAATAGATGCATCGAACAATTAAACGAAGAGACGGAATCTTTACTGGCCAAAGTTACCTTGGCTAGATCAATAAATGAGATCGAGTTGGCCGGCTTTGTCTATACCAGTGCGAAAAATGAACTGTCCTGCTCTGTTTGTGCAGAACCAAGTACCGTAATTGAGTTCAGCCAGAGTGGCGAGTTTGCTTATGATGAGTCAAATGGTTTATCGTTTTCTGAAGATGAAAATCACCCTGATCAGTTCAGAAACCTGAAAAAGCATGTTAAAACGCACATTACAAAGTTAAAGAAGCACATTTGCAATCTAAAAGCTGAGACTGACTAGCAAAATGTTGCTGCAAGAAATAAAGAAAAGAATTATGAGGCTGCCATGAATTGTGGACGTCTTTGCATGAAATCATACCTGAAGGGCTGTCCATACACCGATTACGAAGATGACGTGCTAAATTTAGAGCAAGCAAAAGTAGGACACATGAATCATTCAAAAAAATTTCCAGCTGCCTTTCGACCACATGTTTACACTGTGGTTAAAACACGACTCATGAGGTTTCTAACAAGTAAACTTCAACAAACTGGCCATAGACCTCCACTGGCTGTATCTGTTGATAAAGCAACATAAAAACATCGTTCAAGACAATTCCTTGGTGGTGTGACGATCAGCCCTGACAGCAAAAATCTTCTTGAGGTAATTAGCTGTGGGCAGCCTATAGTAAACGAGGGCAGTACTGGGTCAGCACTTTGTAAAAACATGAAAGGTGGTTTAGACAAATTTGAGATTGCTGGTTGCCAAATTGAGAGTGCCGTATTTGATGGTGTCTACTTTCGTTGTAGTGTACAAAAGCACTTCAACGAATTGTATGGATTGAAAGAAAGTGATATCCTGTACAGTTATGATACTTTGCACAAAAGGGGACTTGTGGATACGCACATGTGCAAAAAGGAAGAATTCACATAGATTGTTGATATTACGCACATTTGTCAACAAGTGTCTCACTTATTCAACTGGGGAAGCAATTACGAGAAACTTGTCGCAGCAACAGCATTATGGAAGCTCCATCTAAGAAGCTTGGTTGGATTTTCTGAAACAAGATTCGCCAACAGCCGAAGACAAGTTTACATAAACTTACACCATGAATTCCCAGCTATTAAAACTTGTCTGGAGCAGCAAATTATGGAGGGTGTACGGAATCGTTCTGGAAAAGAGCCAGCAAAGGCAAGAGTCAGAGAGAAAGCAGACAAAGCCAGGGAGCTAAAAGAGAAAATTCTCAATGCACATTTTCTACTAACACTGTCTGCTTTAGCAGACACATATAGCCAGTTCGGTGTTGTGGTAAATATAGCCCAGATGGTTCACTTGTTACCGCATGAAAGATACAAGCTTTTTATGGAAGCTCTGGATCATCTTGATAAAATGCAACCATGCCTCACTGCTCACGCCAAATGCAACTCGCTAGCACCAGAAGGCAGAAAGCAAAGGTGTTTGTGGCCGTTGAATCATGGAGATAAATTAAGCCTTAGGGAAAAGAATGAAATAAGAGGAATCCCTATAATTTCGCAACATGGAATCCAGGCAGCTGGTCTACAGAGTGAAACGAGAAAACTGAGCACTAGAATAATCGACGACGACAAACATGATGCAGAAGCAAAATCTGATAAGCAGATACTGTCGTTGTTGATAGAATTACATGATGGACTTAAATCAGAAGTGTATGACCAGGAATCAACAAATGTTATCAAACTTACAAAACATGTCTTGGACTTACCGACTCTAAGCTACACCAACCAGATGGGGGACATATCAAGGTAGCTGTAACAAAATTTCCTAAATTTATTAGAGCAGTTAAAGAAGTGTGCTGTTCCAGTGGAGACTCTCCAAGAGCAATATGGAGAATTTCTCACCACCGCAGATAAGCTGTTTGTTGGTATGATAATGCAAGCCATTGCTGTTTGCTGCGTAAAGCAGTCTTGTGAGTCCATTCTCGAGTCTCTGGTTTCTACATACGAAAACCATTTTGACTCCAATAGAAATATGGGAGAGGAGAACGTTAAAGAGGAATTTTTCATTGCAGTGAACGGACCGAAGCTAGGTCGCTGCAATAGCGTTGTTGAAGCTGCGATGGACAGATATTGGAAAGGGAAGCAATAGCACTTTTACAGAACATCCCTCTCAGACCATCTTAAGAACTTTGATGGAGACTCAAAAGTGCTGCATAGACTTTATCATGAAAAAAGCAAACTGCAATGTATGGAGTAAATAATTGTTTTATATTCTTGTTAGTTAAGCTTAAAGGTCTAAACGATATACATTTAAATAGGTGATTAGTGGAGTGTTCAGAGTTTCTACCACTCAAATAGTATAAAATGACACACAATTTACTGAATTAGGAACTAAATGCTCAGTAAGTCAATATTAATTTTTATTTAATATTTGTTTTAACTACTTAAAGGAAGTGAGAACTGAGAATGTGCATTTACAGTATACTGATGTTATATGTGACTTAAATAACCTTTAAGCTATAAGATGAATAGAATATATAATGTTTAAATGTTATTGCTTTAAAATAACAAATACATGGGCATGATTTTGTGTATGAGACATGATATTCCCAATATTGTAAATAAAATCGGAAAGCCCTTTGTCTATATGCATTTAATGTTGATTTTGGCACACGTTACACACGTTCAACAATTGCTCGGCTAGCCGAGCACAGTGAGCACGATCTCCTTTTTGGTCTTGTTAGCTGTCAAATACTAGCAGAAATTTTTTGACTTTCTTTTGCGGTCCCAGAAAGTAAAATATTTTTTCCATGCACGCTTGTAAAATCTGATTGTAGTCGAAATTGCTCGACCACAGTAGATAAATACGCGATTAAAATAACAATAACCCACAAAAAGCAATACAGCTTAACTTAACTTTGCTAAAAATCTGAAGCAATGCAGTCCACGCCTCCACAAAATCACAGTGGAAACTCAAAATCTTTAATCTTGGCAAAATAACAACTTACTATATTTTACAAACTACTTACGATATTTTCCGGAAGTCATAATGAACGGTATTATCGTCATCTGTTTGTTTATCCGACCATCGCTGAAGATCTGGACATTTATTTAATACCTGCTAAGACATTTTTCAACTCTCACATAGTTGTTAGCCGCGCATGCGCAGCGGCTACCCACAAAAATAAGCCAATAGAAAACAAAAAATCAAAACAAATTGGAATACACATTACATTGCAAAAGAGGCGCCTGATTGTGGGCTAAGAATTGCTCGCAATGAGGGAAGCCTGCTTAGCAACGAAAACATATTACAACCAGTTTGGATGTGAACAAAGAAATGGTAGTCATATTACTATGGGTGAAGTAGCTTAAGTGAAAGAGATTCTTTCATTTATGCCAGAGGGATGGAGAGTGCCAAGACTGTGGATGAGTTGTATTTCTTGTCGTTTACGGCTATCGTTAGTACCGGAAATGGGGCAGAGGGCTCTCATTTTCATGTCCGTGACACAATGATTACCAGAGGTAAAATGTCTGGCAACACGCTTGGTGTTATCGTGGTTGTTAACCGACCTACGGTGTTCACTAAACCTTACCCGTAGAGATCTTCTAGTTTCACTGATATATAGTAAACCACATTTGTTGCATGAGATGCAATAAATGAGGTTGGAGGAAAGGCATGGGAAATGGTGCCTGATGAAAAACTGTGAATTGGGAGCCGAAATAACAGTGCTGGAATCGGTAAATGAGCATGTTTTACATTGGCCAATGCCACATGGGAATGTGCCATTGGGCTCTGAACAGCTTTGCTGTAGAGAGCTGTGAACCAATGTGTCCCAGATGTTTTTGTTGTGCCGAAAAGAGACTAGGGGGTTATCGGTGAAAATGGAAGATGTCTCGGGATCATTCTGCAGGATATGAAAATTCCTAAGTAAGATATCCCTAACAGCAAAATTGAAGGGATGATGAGTAAGAACTAAGGGAGTAGAATTAATGCTAGGGGTGCTAGAGACAGTCTCTAAAAAAGGGTGTCTAAATGGGAAATGTCAGAGGCCTTAGATAAGGCAGTGTCAATAAGTAGGAAGGGATAGCTGTGCGCAACAAAAAATGTTTTCATCTCCAGACATTTGGACTGGAAGTCATCATCTTCACTGCAAAGGCGGCGGAGACAAAGGAATTGTGAGAAGGGGATAGACCTCTTAGTGTGGCTGGGGTGGAACGTAGAATATGCTTGTAGAACACTGAGGTAGAGAGCCTATTGCCATTGATGGAAACCAGGATATCTAAGAATGATACACTGGTCTCACTGATCTCCCATGTGAATTGGAGTGCTGGAAGAAATTCATCAACAAATTTGATGAATCTCTCCAACTTAGCATGGGAACATGATGCTGTACCAAGACAGTCATCAATGTACCTTCCCAGGTAGTCGACATGAAATAGATCAACTTCCTAAACTTAGGCCCAAAAGGCCATCAAACCTTAGCCCTTTGGAATTTGAGGCTCTCAAATCTCTTTGTAGTTGCACTGACATTGTCATCAAATCTGCTGATAAGGGGCATGCCTTGGTTGTCTGGAGGGCTGATTTATACTGTGATGAAGCCCACAGACAACTTAGCGACACCTCTTTTTGTTGCAGGGTTGATGAGGACTTGACATCCCATCACCAATCCATTGTTCGATCCACTGTTCATCCACAATCTTCACTCAACCTTCTTTTACCAACACCCCTTGCACCCCTCTCATCTACTTTCTCCCCAAAATCCACAACTCAACAACCCAAGAAGACCCATTGTGTCTGCTTGTAGTTGTCCCACCGAACACAATTCCAGCCTTCTAGACCATGTCATGGCACCCTTAGTAAAGGATTTACCATCCTATATCAAGGATACCAAACATGCTTTCCAAATCATCAACAACATTCACTTTCAATCATCTCACAAATTCATTTTCACAATGGATGTCAAATCCTTTGTACACTGTCACCCCCCACCAGGATGGTTTGAAGGCCCTCAAATTCTTTTTAAACAAACGCCTCACTCAGGAACCATCGACAACTGTTTTGGTCAGATTAGCAGAACTTGTGCTCACTACTCTCAACAATTTTTCCTTTGATGGTGAGCATTACCAACAGATAAGTAGTGTAGCAATGGGAACTAAAATGGGTCCCAATTATGCCAACTTGTTTGTTGGTTTTGTGGAAAAACGAATCTAAGAACAGTACACTAGCCCTCTACCTGATTACGTGGGAAGGTACATTGATGACTGTCTTGGTACAGCATCATGTTCCCATGCTGAGTTGGAGAGATTTGTTGATAAATTTGTTGATGAATTTCATCCAGCACTCCAATTCACATTGGAAATTAGTGAGACCAGTGTATCATTCTTAGATATCCTGGTTTCCATCAACGGCAATAGGCTCTCTACCTCAGTGTTCTGCAAGCCCACTGACTCCCATAGCTACATCTTGTATTCATCCTTCCACCCCAGCCACAGTAAGAGGTCTATCCCCTTCTCACAATTCCTTCATCTCCGCTGCCTTTGAGTGAAGATGATGACTTCCAGTCCAAATGCCTGGAGATGAGAACATTATTTGTTGGGCGCAACTATCCCTCCCCACTTATTGACACTGCCTTATCTAAGGCCTCTCTGACATTTCCCGTTTAGACACCCTTAGAGACTCTTGTCTCTAGCACCCCTAGCATTAATTCTACTCCCTTAGTTCTTACTCATCATCTCTTCAATTTTGCTGTTAGGGATATCTTACTTCGGAATTTTCATATCCTGCAGAATGACCCCGAGACATGTTCCATTTTCACCGATAACCCCCCAGTCTGTTTTCGGCACAACAAAAACATCCGGGACACATTGGTTCACAGATCTCTACAGCAAAACTGTTCAGAGCCCGATGGCACATCTTATGTGGCATTGGCCAATGTAAAACATGCTAATTTACCGATTCCAGCACTGTTATTTCAGATACATTGTTATGATTTATATTGTCGAGTTAAATTGGCATTGTGTTATGATTATATTTTGAGTTTATCATTGTGTTAGGATTAGTCTTGAGTTTAACATTGTGTAATGATTATACTGAGTTTGGCACTGTGTCATCATTATACTGTTCAGTTAAACAGTTTACCATGATTATATTGTTGAGTTTGGCACTATATCATGATTATATTGTTGAGTTTATCATTGTCTCATGATTAGTGTTGAGGTTTACACTGTGTCATGATAATATTATTGAGTTTAACAGTTACCCATTACTATATTTTATAGTTTAACATTGTCTTATGATTAATATTGAGTTTAGCACTGTGTCATGACTATATTGTTCAGTTTACAACTATCCCATTACTATAGTCCCATGGTTATAGTATTGTGTTATATATACATACAGTACATACTTTTATTGGTGTGCCACAATACTTATTTCTACCTGGAAGAGTCTGAGCACTCAGAATCTCCTGAAGAAGAATCCTTGGATCTTCAAGAAATGCTACGCAGTATAGAAAGAAGCCAAGTAACCATCCAAGTATATTTAAAGAAGTTTATGGAAAATCAGATGATGACAACCCTGAATTGAGTCAATTGGGGCGAATGTGAGCCAGGCAGAAGACATGGATACAGAAGATCATGATTTTGTTTTAGATGATGAAGTAATTATTGGCAATATTGGTGATGGTAGTGGTGATTATGGGTGTTGTGAGTGGTGATGCTGGTAGTGATAATGGAAGTCATACAGGTGAGGAAAGCTGTCCCCAAAATACACACGACAGTGAAGATCCAATGCATACTTCTATAACCAGGCCATCTCTAGTGCTCAACTGACTTCAAAAGAGAGTGCTACAATACTTGTGAATTTTAAAAACTGGTTGACCAGTCCAGATGGCGGACGGAAAGATGAGAAGGTTGCCAGTCAATGCAAGCGTCAAGTCGAGATGGTGATGGAATTAATAAATCTGGATAAACCATCAGTTAGTGGCTTACTGTTAAAGACTATGCTCAGAGATAATTGGCTAACAGAGTTTGAGAAAGTGAAAAAACCAGGAATAGGCCGTTGGCTGTGTGGCCAAATTAAGGCTAGAAATTGAATTCCGTCGCCCCTACCGCGGTGCTAACATATTTAAACGGGAATTAGGTAAATAAAATCTGCTGATTTCAAATATGTTTGTTCCCACACGTCAAACCACGCAGTTTTTTCATAATGTACGGCCAAAGTTCAGTATTTTTATCAACTGAGCGCCATTTTGAATTCTTCGGTATCTTTGATCTTTCGATTTCGTTACTTGAAGTATTCAGACGTACTCACGAAACGTAGGCGCATAAACAATCGAATCAGAAAATATGGATGATTTCCCAGAATAACGCTTCTTTCACGGCAATATTTTAATCATTTCGAAGATAAATCTGGCGAATTGTGACATTTAGCTTCACATTCAAGTTAGTACAGTCGATAAAATCTGGAAAAATTTTAAAACGGCTAAAAACATGGCTGGGAAACAAAATCAAATCACGACAAAAATTTGGTCATGTAAACTCTGATATTCTACAAATAATTCTAAAATACGTATAATATATATATATATATAAAATAAATACTGGGTGTATACAAATACTGGGTGTATAGAATGTTAGTTTTCATCCTCCATATCACTTCCCAAATCATCGTCCGAATCATCTTCAAGGCTTTCGCTGGATGCGTTGGGGCAATTTGTGCACCCAACGCACTGGCACATTTCATTGCACTTGTTGTTTGACTTTTTACAGGAACATCTTAAGGTTGAACACCCTGCCTTACATTTACAGTTGCAATCTTTGAGTAGCACATCTGGGGCACATTTCTTCGTCATCCACACCACATCAATATTTCCCTCCTCATCAATTTTCCATCCATGAACAGTAGGTGAAGGTGCATCAATAATCTGAGTTGTTGCCCTTTTCCATACTGCTGCCTGGTAATTTGCCCGCTGCATGTGCTGTAAGAGACAGTCCTCGTTTGGAGGCAAGGATTCGTCAGAGAATTTGCCCATTCTGAATAGATTATACCTTGCTTCGTTGACAGATTCGGTCTCCTTAGCCCCATATAGCATACATGTCAATGACTCAAGGTTTTTCTGGATGCGTTCATCTACTGTAAAATCATCTCCTAGGCGAGCAAGTGTATCAAGAGCTGTTTCGTCATTGGAAACCAACTTCCAGGTTGATATTTTACTTCGACCATAAAACGAGCTAGTGGAATCACACCCTAAAGGTGGTAAAGGAACGAACATTTATCCAGATTGTACTAGCTTTTTTTGCTGGTAATGATATGAACTATTCATATATTTTAGATTATAAACATTATAAACATTTGCAGACTAATTATTGCTTACCGGTATATGCATGAAATCCAACTAACGCTTTGCCTTCTTTCTCACCAATCTGCTGCTGAACACATCGTACATTTATGATACGAGTTTTCTCATTCACACCGGTCTCAAAGAACAATTCGCATTGAAGAATATGGCAAAAGTAAAGCATAATAATGAAGACGTCTGTATCGGGGCTCTTTATCAAAATGTTTCCATATGATTGAGATGCATGATTTGCATGCAGCAGCATTCTTGTGTCCGCTTCTTCATGATCACAAGATAATGTCGCTATTTCTCGAATCGTGAGAGGTGCACCTTCAATACCCGGCTTAAGGCGATGGCATTTGTCATCATGGCAAACGTAGACTACAATACCGCTAAACATAAATGATGCGTATGTACTCCACTGTTCAAACAAAAACCGAACAAGATCTTCTTTGTTTCGACCATGCTTAAGAAATTTGCTCCATTGTGTCGGCAGTTTCTGCTCAGCTCCGTATATATTGATTACTGCCAATCCACCGCTTGCCCGCTTGTTGCGTTCGAGGTTTTTGATGCTTACATCTGATATCGGTCTACCACAAAATCGACACGCGAAGACTTGTGATAAATCGCCAAGTTTATCATCCTTGAAAACAACTGCTCTGCAAGTTCTCCAAACGATGAAGGTAGCTTCTTCGTGGACTGAATGATTGCCATTCCATCAAGAATAACTGCGTTTCCAGCCGGAAGACTATCGATTATGTGATCTTGCACACTTGACTCAATTGATGTCATCAACTTGCTCTTCTGGGTTTTGTGCAAAGTGCCCATCCCGGTTGAAAGAGATAAAGGAAATGGACCCAAGGAATAAGTTAGAACTTCCTTCATGTCAACATTTCTACTTTGTGCCAGCAAGAGCATTCGAGCGAATAGGTTACGGTTATTCTTAAGGGTGGCTTCAACACCTTTTGCTGAACTAACTTTAACTTTCTTAGTCATCGATGAAAAAGTTTTCAACTTCAGCTTGGGAATCGTTGAAAAAATATCAGGCTCTTGAACTAGTAATCTGTTCTTAGAAAAGCAGTCACGCATTCTTCTCCTCGTTGTTTCGTTGTTAGTAAGTCATTCTTTACTTCTTGTGTAGCAACTAAACCACTTGACAAGTGAATCATTTCTGTTATATCATTATCCGTTTCAAAAGGATTTATCATATTCTGAAGCGTGTTCACTATACCCAAGACATCTTTCTCATGGCGAGTTCTTTGTGGCATGTCTAATTCCTTTCTTTTCCTATAAAGTTGAGGTATAAACATTAAAACGACGTTGACTTCTATGAAAAAGAAAAATTAATATACGGGACCTTTTAACTGTGTCAGTGCCTGCCATCTTCATGCATTCTCTGTGATAGCATCAGATTGAGAAAGAATCCATCGTTGCACCGCACCCCGGTTCAATGTTATTCCAACCATTCCTGAAAAAAAAAGTGTGTACTCTTAAAATCGGTGCATGGACATGCAACTGGAGAACTAGAAATCAATTAGGTCTTACCACCCGTAGTTTTCGAATCTCTATTTAATGTTTGCTCAATAGTCATGTCACACGCGATTGAGGAAAATCCATGATTCTGTTGGCGTTGCACAGTCCATTGCTGACGTAGATCTCCCAATATTGCTAAAAATAGAAAAAGTGGAAACAAGTATCTATTCAAAGAATTGATGAAATAGCACGACACACTAATCTTGTGTACACCAGCCAAATTTTGATTGGAATATAAGGCAAAAAACCATAAGGATGCGCGTGTTACCTGGATGTGTATCTGGTAATCTTGTCATTTCAAGCCAATATGCCGTTCCATAGCGGCCAATAATTCACTCGATCACATCCGAAGTACCATGTTAGCATTGAACGCATAGTCGAGAGATGAAGTTCCCAATTTCCTTCTCGTGTAGCTCTATAGGAGTCGATACAACTTATTTCCCCAAAAAAACAGTTGTTGCATGCCTCTTGATTAAATATATCTTAACCACAAATTTCCAAAATTGAAGGTAGTTGTTATACAGTAAAAGAACTAGGCCGATTAATATTCTCACCTTACAAATTGAAGTAATATGCCTGTCATTTCAAGGTAAGTACTCCACAATGCAAACGTTGGGTTGCCTTCACTTTCCTGCACAACAAAATCCTCGTATTTATCAACAATATGTGAGAATGGTTCAGCTGTAAGGCTATCCTAAATTTCTCGTCTGGAAATATGTTCAGCAGGTCAGACGCGACTGAGTAGACATTATTGTAATCCTCAGAACTGAGGCTATCCAAAAATGCTTGGAAGCGAAGTCTATGCAGAGCTTCACTCATTACTTTGTGGCAATGCATACTTCGATTATAATGCTTTCCTGTTAATACACCCTTAATTTGTCCTTGTCCAACAACATCAGATTCGATAAGTATATCCTAAAAATATTACAGACATTTGTTACATAAACCTATATAGCTATCCTGCCCTAATCTCAAAAATCGACAATTAAATATTGTGATACAAGGAAGTTACGGTATGGAGAAAATATGCTCTTATACCTGTAACCCAGCATCCCTGAACATGTTCCCTATTGCACTCAGGAACGACATTGTCGCATGAAATTCGCCTAGCCTGACAACAAACCTCTTCATAAAAGTCGCATCTTTCCACCTGATAATATAGATAAAAACAAAGAATGTAATGCACGGAAGCGAGAGGTATGCAATGAAACAGGCTCCTTAGAAATTCTAATAACTCAAGAAGGTATCAGTTTGGTAAAAATGCCATTCGGCACTTTAGTATTTACCTAATCTGTTGAATCTTTGCATAGATTGCTTCATCAAAAACTAGGACGATGTGCTCTAGTGACAACTTATCTGCAATATCCACGCTCTTTAAAAGCGCTGTATACAATGTTGAGTATTCACTGGGAGATCCATCAATTATTGGTAGGTATCTGATTCGAGACATTGGCGGTATTGCTGATTGCCTTAGAAGAATGTTGAAACCTGTCCAACCAGGAAGTAACGTTCCGTAGTGATTCTGCAGCATCTTCATCACAAAATAGGCAATATCTAACCTCCTAGCAAGTTCTTGATGCAACGGGTCGTCTGTTTCGAAAATGGTTGATGAAACTGATGTATTTAGGAAGCTTGGTGTCTTCTTTTTGCCAAGGCTGTACGGAACCATAGCTTCACTTGGAGCCTGGAAAGTTCTCCCACCCTTCTTCAGCTGCTGTGAGACTACGGCTGGTTGATTGTCAAATGATTCCTCCCGTTGAATTAATATACCACCAAGTATATGGGTTTGCGTTCTAGAATCCTCCGAAAAGTCGTCGTTATCATACACCAGACAAGTAAACTTATGTTTTTCTGCGCCTTTTGGGATATAGCAGTCTGATTTTATAGCTAACCTAGCCAAGTCTGTTTCATATGTTAAAATGGCAGAGTGACTAGAACAGTGGCCAAAACCATTCAAAATTTGCGTGAGTTGTGATGACCGCGTAAGCTGTCTTACAGCCATACCTAGTCCTAACGACTTTGGTGTTTGTTTCCTTCCATTTGACGCTATAAACAACATGTCTTGACAGATCGACATCACTTTTGTCAACTGTGACTCTTCTAGTTCAAGCCGAGTCGACATTGTTGGATAATCTGAGAAGCCTAATGTCCAAGCAATGAAATTAAACAACAAAATTGGAACCATTTTATGTACTTGGTCTGTTGAGAGATCGACCGAGGATGGTGGCCAAGTTGCATTCATTGCAGGTGCTCTTTTTATGGCATCTTTTAAAGCCAAAGCAACATCGTAGAATTCTTTCAACGTTACTTCCTTTTTATCCATTGAAGCTTCAGCAATCATTTCATCATCGCTATCGCTCTCAAATTCCTCAGTATCTACTGTTTCACGGGTCTCTGCTACTTCACCTACAGATAACTCTTCAACAAAGACCAGTTCACTTTGATTCCTGGTTGCAGGACGATGAAAGACAAGTTGTGGATAGTCTCTTTGTAGTCTAGCCTTCAGTCGAGTAGGACGGTAATTGGATGCATCAAGCTTTTCAAATTTCATAACTTGTTCCACAAAAATGTCGTGTAACACCCTCATTCGCATTATTTGTTTTTCTTCAATAAGCCTTTTGTCAATTATTTTCGAACAGAAGGCGATGTAGCTTGATTGGTATAGTTCATCAGTTGGCTTACTAGTTGTGGATTTTCGGGTCAGGAATCTGCAGTAATCCAAATGACAATGCCTATGGTAGCGTACTTCTATAGCAACACAGTCTTTACCTCTAATATGTGCTAAAATCGACTCGTCTTTTTTCTTTTCTGCAGCCTCCCTCAAAAGTCCTCCGTTGAACGTTTCCGCCAGAACAAGCTTATCTAATTTTCGTTTTCTAGTAACCTATAAAATATACGTCAGTGATTAACTATTACGGTTTGAAAGTAGTCGAGCCGCGTTCGCAGCCACTTAAAAATATATTTGTTTTGTAAGGTAACTTTTAGATCACCTTGTCCACTTTGTACGCATCTTGTCTTTTACAAATTATGCACCGTTCTGGTAGAACGTGTCTGTTTCGTCTGGGAATCGCTTCACTACCGCTAATCAATGTCCGTGGTGATATACGCACAGGTGCAGGTGCTGGTCGGTTGATAACAGGAGTGCTCGGTTCACCATGGCTGGATGCTTCAACAGTCATTTCCTTTTTCTTCATTCTTTTCTCGGCTCTTTCGATTTTTGTTTTATCACAGAAACGAACATAGCACTCTTTGTGATATCGCGCATTTGCAATTTCCTCTGGCACTAGCTCATTTTCCGAATCAAGTGACCAATGTTTCATAAACTCAGCAACATTTGCGGCGATTTTGCTTTGCTCGCCGTCCAAATTGACCCACTTTTGACAATACTCGCTTATTTTAGCAAATGTATGCGGTGTTAACTGACACAATTCACCAGACTTTCCTTTAAAATGAATAAAACATTGCCGTTTGGTGAATGGTGTTTTCCTGATAAGGGCTAAAACTACGATGTGTGGATTGTGGGGCAGGCAAAGACTGTTAGATTTCTCATGCGGAATAACGACTCAGATCGACCTATGTCAAATGTGTAATTAAAATGGAAATAACAACACACCGAACTAAACCAATATGAGCATATTTATTTCCTTTACACGTCTTTTATAAATACCTATTTCTATATACAGTATAATAAAACCTTGGCTTGTCCTTGAGTAATACTAACACCAAGTCCATGAAGAAATAAGCAATTTAATACTTGGAAAATCTTATTAATTACTATATTGGAAGTTATAGTACATAATCTTGTTATATTTCTGTAATGGAAACTTTTATATACCCGTATTGTACAAAAAATTCTATAATATACGAGATATACACAATGCGTTTAACGCTCGCGATGTCCAACATTGGTCACGATTTGAGTACGTTTTTCATCCAAACTAACCCTCGTTTTGAACTCATTCAGGTTTTATCAACTGTGTTAACTTGAACGAGAAGAATTCCCTAGATTTACCTTCGAAATGAATAAAACATTGTCGTGCAGAAAGCGTTCTTCTTGGTGGTTCATCCATATTTATATTTTATTATTTGAGTTATTTAATATGAGCCCACGTTTCTCGAACACTCTCGATACTTCAAGTAATGTAGCCGAAAGATCAAAGATACCGCGGAATTCATAATGGCTCTCAGTATATAAAAATATAGAACTTTGGCCGTGAGTTGTGCAAAAACTGCGCGGTTTGGCGTGTGGGAACAAAGATATTTGAAATCAGCACACTTTATTTTCCTAATCCCTGCTAAAATATCTTAGCACCGCGTTGGGGGCGACGAAACTGAGTGTTTTCGCGTTACAGCCAACGGCCTAGAACCATGAAGTCGTATTTGGGCACACTGTCACAATTCTTTCTGTATATGCAATGTGAATGTGAAGGCTTGTTGAGTTCCTTGAAAATCACCCAAGCTGATTTAGTAAGCCTCTCAAACCAAGCTAAAATGTGGGCAAGTTCTTGCCTTAAGTTGACAAAGGACAGGTTTTGGGAAAAATGTGTGGAGGACCTATCAAACATGCAGTGGCGTAGCCAGCAACGATAATTGGGGGGGCGAATATTCATATATTCATGTTAACAGACTGT
Source organism: Dendronephthya gigantea (assembly GCF_004324835.1). Lineage (NCBI taxonomy): Eukaryota > Metazoa > Cnidaria > Anthozoa > Malacalcyonacea > Nephtheidae > Dendronephthya > Dendronephthya gigantea. The sequence goes on along the minus strand of NW_021163056.1, from coordinate 390,863 downwards.
AAAGACAATTGATTTGAAAAGAAATTAATCCTGTGTATCACGAATATATGAATATGTGCCCCCCCCCAATTATTCTGCTGGCTACGCCACTGCAAACATGAAAACACCTGAGCAAATCAAAGAATTTGACTCTTCTAAAACTGTACAGGATGCAATAAAACTACTTGGCGATTATAATGTAAGTGCTCATGTCTTGACACAAGCTGAATACACCTGTGTACGTGACCTACTTATTGACTATGATATACACTGGCGGCCAAAAAGAACTGCTCAAAGCAAGTCAAAATGCTCTCAAATGAACGTAACCGCCCATCTAACAATATATACGAGTAAATATAGACTAGATTAGATGCTAAGCTATACGGAAATGAGAGAATTATCCAAAATACCTATGAAGCTCTCTCCTATATCCGCTTCTTTTTTATGAATTTGTATCTAAGTAGTTCTTTTTGACTGCTAGTGTAAAATAAAAGATTGATTATCACGATTCCTGTTACATACGATAATAGCAACATTTGAGCAGTTATTTTTGACCGCCAGAGTATATTAACAATGGGAGTCGTTCTGGTGTGCTAGCAAACATGAGGTTAGAGGAATTTGAAAAGGCTACACTGGAGGAAGGATGCTATGTTGTTTGAGTCAAAAAGCACAAGACGTACACAACACATGGCCCAGTTAATATTGTTCTACAACCAAGACTCCACACATATATGAAAATTTTTATTTCAAAAAATGCGAAACAACCTTCCAGATGTAAAGTTATATGAAAAAAGAAATGTGTTTCTTAGCTGGAAGGGATGCGAGATGGATTCATTACATGTTGGGGGCCAAATAGGCTCATTCTGGGAGAAAGAATTCGGAAAGGCTGCATCTGCTGGGGGTGCAACAGCATTCCGAAAGGCAGCTGTTTTTGCCGTTCACAAGAAAAACAAAGATCTAAGAGGTGATTTAGCTTCTCTTATGGTCCAAAATGTTCAAACAGCTGACAAGTTCTATTTACTTGCGAACAAAATATAGAAAATTTTGCAGAAAATATAAGGAAAAGTACTATCACATTAGATGAAGTAAGACAAGTGTCAGGAGATCATCCGTTGCTAAAGAACATTGGATACTCAAAAATAAGGAACAAAGTACAATCACTTTTTGAAAAACAATGCTTGTCAGATGGTTATGATGACACAGGAAATGAAAAGGAACAAGATAATGCTTGTAAACTTCCAGTAGAAAGAAGAGACAATTGAAGATCGCCTCAAGAGAAGTGGAGTTGTGGGTCATTAAGATGCATCCTCAGGTACAATATGCACATTTTTAAATATTTGTATGATTATCAGAAAGCCCAGGAACACTGGAAGGGTACAAAGTGTAAAAATAGGGTTACATTACTGCTTGTTTGACTTAAAGTGCTCCTAACACAAAAATGAATTTCACCTTTTTGAAATCTTCATGAAACGTAGATAACAAAAATACTAAACAAAATTACATTTGAGGCTTTTTTAGCCAAGTAATAGCTCTTTGAAATTCAAAATATTCAAATTTTAATGGCAAGAGATTTTCAAAATTGCAAGGCCGGGAAATTGGTAACTAATACGTCACAGTAGGAACTGGTCTGGCATCTCGCGCTTTATCAACAGTAAAACCTTTATTATAAACAAGTGAGTATATTATTTTAACTTCGGTGAAAATGGCTCATCCAGCTCAGATACGGAAAGCGATAGTTACCAATTTACCACTCCAGTTGGAATTATATTCCCAGGCTATACTAAATAGACAGAGCTAGCGAAGCGATCGCCAGTGCTGACCATCAAAGTATAGACGATGATGACCCTAGCTTTGGTCCATATGTATATCGGTGAAATCGTTGCCGACGAAAAATGGCTTGATAGTCATCACAAGAAAAAGCAGCCTTATGACGATCGTTTACAAGATCTCCAAAGGAGACTTGATCGAATTAAGAAACTGGAAGAATGGTTTTCGTTTAAATAACGTATTAGTTGCGCATCTGGTTGCGTGACTTAGCTTGCATGTTGCGAGACAAAATTTCTTACATGCATACAAATCTATAGCAGATTATATTTCATGTGTAAATTTGGCTGTCGGTTAGAGCCAAATAGAACATGGAAATTGAGGAGTACAAAGAAGTTCTGAAAAGCGAGCTTGTTATACAGGAATTGGAAACGGTGATTCAAAACGGCACCAGCATGCATTGTCGCCCATCCTGGGTTTAGCCATAGATAAAGGAAGGACAGATGTCCATCTTCTTAACAAAAATGTCCCACGGCAGCCATCTTGCTGGCAAGTGTAGATTGCGTGGATATTCGTCATTTGTCATTACGTAATTGCTTTTATAATTTATACCCTCTGCACTCTGGTCCTATTGTGTCTATATATGTCGTCTTTCAAATTTCAATTTTATTTATATCCTTACTTATTTGTTAACAATTAAATATCGGCTAAATGACAGAAATTATAAGAAAAAAAAGTCGTAGAAAGGCAGGCACAACTTGGTGCTCAGCATATACATGTAAAAATAATAAAGCTGTAATGAAAAACCTGCATTTTTTCCGCTTTCTGAAAAACCCAATAAGGTAAATTTGTATGTCGCATTTTTATGTTTTCACTTTTCAACTAAAATTCAGAAGCTGTTCTAAATATATTTACTACTTAAAGACATAAAAACAACGGTATATCTTTGCTAAAATTATCTTAGGTCAGAACAGTGGGTTATTGCCTGTGGTAGGTATGACCTAGCGAAGAAAAATGCAAAGTATCGTTATAATAATTGCAAGCTATGCGAGGTCCATTTTGAAAATATTTGTTTCGTGAATATCGAGGAAAGAAATAGACTTCAAGAAAGCACTGTTCCATCAATATTTTACGGCAAACGAAAGTTAGTCTTTGCAGAAAATGAAGAACTATTAAACAGCGCCAATAACGGTATGTGAATTTCATTATTGGACAAAACGAATTACTTACAAGTAGATATAAACAAAAACAGTGCGTGACATTTTACAGCGTTTGTAACAGATAATATATACAAAATTACGGTCAAATTATACTAGACTGTCCTGCCCTGCAACGAATATAATAGCTTTCAACATGCCTTGTATGACATGCAGCAATTTGTCACTTTCACATGCAGTCATTTGCCTCTACGACTAGCGTACTGTATAAACATGTCTTATATACAACCTGCAACCGATTGGAAAAACAATCATTTTAGTCTTTAGAGAGTGGAAATTCAGCTTTTACACTACGTCTGTCATAAATTGTTTTTTTCATGATGGTTTAAACACGAAATATTTAAAAAAAACGCTTACTAAAAATGTACAACTAGCTGGAATGACTATAAGAACACAGCCACAGGTATATATAATTTATTATGCTGTATGTCAGTTTAAAAAAAAAAACACTTTATGTATAATATAACAACCTCGACAAACTGGGGTCGGTAAATTTTAAATAACATTACTCAAAAATGGAACTCTATTTTTCACTTTGAAAACTACTCAAAAGATCATATAAAAAGATCATATAGTTTTTTTCTTTTTAATCTGTCTTGTTTGGATGACAATATATTTATAATTTTTTTGCTTCATAATATAGCATGTATAAGAGCGAAAACAAGCCTTGCCGATCGAGTCCAGAAGAAAATATTATGACATGCATAGAACGTACCTTGAATGCTTCGTTTCAGGATTTCAAAACTTTCCCCTTTCACTTTTTTTATTCTCACAAAAATTCGCACAACACCTTATCCCTTGGGCAAAATTCAGCGACATTTTCCATCAAATAAATGCTTTAAAATACCCGAAATATGTATAACATGAAAGTGTTCTAGAGGAAGCCATCATTTCGAATTAACTGACAACGACAGACAGCGTGATTAATTTTTCATAATGACATACAGACACGTAGGCATCATGTGACTATATATATTTGCCAAATAAGGGCACACTTCACCATAATTTATATAGAATAACCAATTCTTATATATATATATATATATATATATATATATATATATATATCACAATATATGCTGCATATTATCAAAGAATATTATTATCAGAAGTGTAACTAGAGATTATTTTTGTGTCCTTATATTATATTATGGTATAAATGAGGCTATTTAAGTTAACAAGTCAAATTTGAATACATACGAACAAATTATGTTCCTTATAAATATAATTTTATCCAGGGTGTCGCCCCAAAACACCAAAACTATTGAAATCTTACATAACATTGTTAGAGTCTGAATAAGCGCCCTGTTGCGACCCACAAGTGTATGTTCAACATAAGCATTTTTACCATGCAATAAAAAATTTTATGGCACGGATTAGTTTTTTCCATACTTTACTCCAGTCTCTAGCTCAAAAGTCTTATTAAAATTTAGATACTGAAATGCAGGAAACACCAGAGCGTTCATCTGTGATGATCGAGGACATAAACGACGATGTATTTGAAGGTACATGAATACAACAATGTCAATGATCCTTACAGTTCTCAAAATTAACTATGGATAAACGTTTGCGTAAATAATTGCAGCGACGTTTAGACCCCTGGAAACACCAGAGCGTTCATCTGTGATGATCGAGGACATAAACGACGATGTATTTGAAGGTACATGAATACAACAATAATTTTACTTCTCGAATTCAGCCAACACCATTACCTGTAAAAATCAATGAATATTAATCAAAACTTTTATATATTCTATAGTCAGCAACATGCCAGCTACAACGTTGTATAATTTGGGTGAATGTTCTTTCAAAATTGACAGTTTTGAAGGTAGCTACAGGATTATAATTTTGTATAACGTAACTGGGTTAAGTAGGTAATCCAACTATCCATAAAAAAATCATAATTCTTCATTCTGCATTTGAATCAAAAGCCCTTTGTAAAAGAAGTATTATTCGACAGTATTTTATGGCTATGTTTAACATTAATACACTTTAGATACCAGAAAATACATTCCGTCGGTAGACGCACAATGCCAGACAAATCAAACAATGTCGAATGACTCCCTACGAAAACAAAACGTAGCCCTAAAACGAGTGATAAACCGGCAAAGAAAACAGTTATCGAGAATCCGACGGAACATGAACATGAAGAAAGGCAAACTGTGTAATACAGATAAGAAGACAGTGATGAAAGTTATCCGCAACCTTTTACCACCCAGGATTGCTAGCTTTGTGGAAATGCAAATAAATCTGCATTCTCGTCGCAAGAAAGGCCAACGTTACAGTCTGGAGATGAAGGCTTTTGCATTGTCCCTTTACCACATTAGTGGCAAAGCATATCGATTCCTTTCAAAGTGCTTCTACCTTCCTTCCAAGTCAAGTTTACTAAAATGGGTATCAGGATTGCCAGCAAAACCAGGCATAGTAGATCATGCATTCAACGTTATCGAGACCAAGGTTAAAACCATGAGCAACGCAAACAAAATGTGTACCCTAGCACTAGATGAAATGTCCATAAAGTCCCACCTGTACTACGACTCGAAATGATGGTGACACGAAAGGAAATCTTGTGGCAGATTTTGCACTGGTTTTCATGGCATGCGGGATTCAAGAGAATTGGAAGCAGCCCCTGGCTTATTACCTTGTCAACGGCAGCTGTGACAGTGAAATGGTCAAGAAGAAGCTTTTTGAATTGCTTGATAAACTTGAATCTGTTGGTTTGAATGTTGTGGCGGTCATCTCCGATCTGGGTTCAAATTTCCAAAAGTTCATCAATGCACTTGGCATCACACCGACCAAACCTTGGTTTATGCATAATGGAAGGAAGATATTTTACATCTACGACCCGCCGCACATAATGAAAGCCATCAGAAACAACATGATGGACCATAATTTCCATTTTAACGGGAAAATTGCAAGCTGGAAAGATGTTGAAGCCCTCTATGCCAATGACAGCAAGTTGGCAGTTCGATTATGTCCTAAATTAACAGACAAGCATATGAAACCGAACGGATTTCAAAAGATGAAGGTGAACTTGGCAACTCAAGTATTGAGCCACACAGTTGCTGCAGCTATTTCAACCTATATCAGTCTTGGTAAGCTACCATCCACCGCATGTGGTACCGCAGAGCTCTTGATGAAGCTTGACCAAACATTTGACTGCCTTAATAGCTCATCCCTTCAAAGCCCAAAAGTATACAAAAGAGCTATGACACCAACATCACCACACAAAGAGTTCATGGAAGAAATGATTGCCTTCATCCCAAAAATTCAAGTAATCAGCAAAGACAACAAGGATGTAACCAACCTCTTGAAATTTCTTAATGCCTTAAGAGTTACATTGCGAGGAACGCTACTCCTTTGGAGGCAGCTTGAAGCGGCATCTGTCAAGTTTTTGTTGACAAGGCGTCTAAACCAAGATCCTGTTGAGAACTTTTTTGGGTCTATACGTCAGCAAGGAGGCAATGCTGACAATCCTACGCCAATCCAGTTTTGTCGCGCTTTTAGAAAGCTATTTTATGACCACTTGAAGCAGTCTTCGGGGAATTGCGCAGCAGATGATGGCAGCATCCTGGTGTCACTCAAGTCTCCTCTTAAAAGGATTTCAAAGGAAAGTGAAGCCCAGTCCCAAGATCAATCTTTCCAAGTGGATGAGTCCGACTACCGTGATCTTGCAATTGATACAGATCAGAGCAAGGCTGGTGACATCATGAATGGCATCACATATGTAGCTGGCTACATTATTACCAAATGCTTTAAAAAACATAAATGTGACACATGTGTTTCAAACCTTGTCACTGATGAACTTGATAGCAGTAGTAAACTATTTTGCTATTTCAAGGGGTATGATTCAACAAAGACATTTGGTGGGCTAACCGTACCAGCAGATCATTTCACACAGTATATCACTGCTGTTGAAACAAAGATAATGGAGTTATTTTCCACTATTATGAAGAAGAAAGGTGTTGCAATTGAGATGCTTGATCACCTTCCACGTCTGGCAGTTCCTTGTCCTAATTTTCCTAAAGATATGTTCTTCGGCTTTATCTCAGGTTGAGAATCTATTACATCTTGAAGTTCGGAAACAGAGCCTTGTCATTGCCAAAGTCAAAGGGCAAAAACAAAAAATATTTTAAGGTGCAACATTTGTAAAACATTTCACTTGTGCATTGCCTTATGCATATTTGGATATGAAATTAAAATGCATAAATTAATAAATATTGACAAGCAATGTAATAAGGTGTCCCAAAAAAATTTACACTATAAAAATTATCTTACATGCAATGAAATATTTGATGAAACTTTAGCCTAAAACATTAAATCTGTGCTAAAACAATTATTATTTTCTTTGCTAGTTGAACCAAGTTACCAAGATTTCTCGGTATTTGAATACTATTAGAATATAGGAGTTTTTTTACAAATTCAAGAAGATATACTATAGCACTCAGGCATAAAAAATTATATAGTGTCACTTTTTGGGACATCATGTATGATGAATATATGTAATGAACTCCATGCTTGAATTTGAAAATGTACAATACATTTGAATTGTATAGTAGGGAGTTGTACATTCCTATTCCTATTAGTGCAATTAGTAATAGCAGGAGCTGTCAATTAAAGCACTCAATTGAACTTTAAAGGACTTTTAAGATATTATTCTATATAGAATGTTTTTATATATAAATATTAAAGACACTGAATGACATTCAAATTATATGACAGTAATGACACGCGGTGTGGAAGTATATAAATACGTTTTATGATTGTACATATGAATATTTGCCTCAGTATTTAGCAAAAATGTTCAATACGTATACTGGGAGTCCAAAGTTGGATTGTTTTTATATACCAAATACAAATGTTATAAATTATAACACAATATATTCTGTCAATGTCTAAGAAATTAATCTGATAGATGATACATACCTTCTTTTTGTGAATTTCGTTTTCAACATCCTCGATTGAAGTAGTTCAATTCAAAAAGTTCAATTTATAAAGACGACAAAAACTCGCGGCGCTGAAAGAACAAGTTGTTTTGCGCCCACGCCATAGTCGGCCAATTTAGGCGGCCATGTTTGCAGCAAGTGTCGTGGCGTGTACATGACGTGTACATTTGGGGGAAATTTGAGGACACAAAAATAATCTCTAGTTACACTTCTTTATAATACGTATTCTTTGGTTTAGCAGTGTGTGTTTGGACAGATGGTCGTCACGTTTAACAGCAACAAAATTGCGCTCAAATATCAAGCTGAAGATTGAGCTGAAGATTATCTAGCCCAGTTGGCTTCTAGCTAATTTGGCCGATCTATGACTTTTTTAGACTTTGTTATTTTATCGTAAATGAAAATATTGGCCCAAATGTATATTTTGAAATGATCAAGAAATTTATAAATTTGTAGATTCTGTGGTTGGGTAATGAGAACCTTTGCAATAGAAGATTCCCCTTACCAGCTTGTGCATAATACACTCAGTGAATAATACCCGCTATAATGTTTTTCTAATGAATGAAATAGACCGGTTTCTATTGTGACATCACAACATCGATTTCACACCAATCCCTTTTGCGCGGTTTTCAGTTTTCCTACATTGCAAAATGCCATGTTTGAACGGGAATAACTTCTAAACTAAGATAGCTATTGCAATTCGGTTTTCGAAAATCGTATATACTGCCAATAAGGATCTAAATATCTAAAATCCATTTTTGTGTTAGGAGCACTTTAACATACAATATGCATATCATGATCATATGCATATCATTTGCGTGTCGTATTTCAAAATTTAGTGCCCCCTAAGACAACTGTCAAGAGATAAAGCTCCAAACAATTGAGAAGGTAATTACTGAACTGCCTATTTTAATATTCAAAACCATTCTTTTTTTTATTTTTAGAATATTCAGCAAGTGGCCGGCAATACGAGGCAGAGAATGACAACTTAAGTGAAACTAGTCAGAATTCTACAAATGTTGTCCCTCCGTCAATTACTTTAAAGGTGTCAAAGTCTTCAAGGCTCTCCATTCTTCAAGACAGTGATGAGGTTGAGGAATTCCAAAAGCTGTTTAATTAAAGATCTTATTCAGTCTAAGAAGCCAATCATGGGAAGCTATATTGTTGAAAAACTTAATAGGAACCCAAAGTTGGTCCATCTGGTGAGTAGATTCACGAAGCAGCAGCTAGCAGACAAAAGTAGGACTGAAAGAAAAATTTGGGTAAAAGGAAAGGGGAAAGCAAAAACAAAGAAGTAAAAATGAAGCAAAGCAAAAAACTAAGCAAAATTAGCTAGACAGTAAATTTCTTGATTAGTACTTGTGTACTTATATCAGGACAGTCAAGTTTTAGATGACATTTACGGAGACCTTTATAATTCCTGATTGTACAAATATTTAACTCAAAAATTGTTCTATTATGTTGCAAAAAGGAATTGCGGGTTACAAAAAATCCCAACAAATTACAAAAAGGAACAAAGCTGGGTTACAAAAAGGAACATGATAGGTTATATAAAGGAACCCAGGTTACAAAAAGGAACAAGATGTTCCTTTCTGTAACCTGCCTGTTCGTTTTTGTAATAAAAAATTGTTCTTTTATACATTTGAAAACGTCTTCGATTACATTAATTTATTCTGGTCATAGATCAGTATGAAAATTTAATCAAGATCAACTGGGGCAAACTCGAATATGCTCAAATTGCATGGACCTTGAAATTAGGTTTTCTTTTTAAGTTGTTTGGGGTTATACAAGAGCAAGTTTATTCAGGGTTAGCTTGAAGTGTTGGTGTTAATTTTGTACTATTTACGATTTGAACAGGAAAACCTAGGCCACTTTGTGTGTTTTTTAATGTTTTCAAAGTAGGCCAAAACCAATCACCAACAATTAAAATATTTGTTTTTAGACAACCTGCTAGTGATTGGTTCTGACTTGAAAGCATAAATCCAGAAAGTGGGCCTTAGTTAGCTTGTTGCATTTGTATTACAAAATATGGCTAAATTGCACAATACCCGTCCACCACTCATGCAAATAACATACCCATTATTTCACTAGATATGCGGATACGCAGTCGAAAATTGTAGCAATGAATAGGTCAGCGGTAATTAGGTTTTTATTACAGGTACTTTATTTTCCTACAGATATATAGAATTAAGACATTTACTATATATATTATATTTCACATCTATTATTTGTCATACCAGCGACAGTTAACGATTAAATGGAAACTAGCCTTAATGTTAGTAATATTTACCTGAGTTTATATTGCTTGTTGTCGCTAACAACGCTGTACAATGCTTCTTGTCGTTTCTTATTGTTTGATTATTTTTAAACATCCGAACAACTTCAATTGCGTTTTCATGAGACTAGTCGAATTTCGGTCGTGCTCAATTCTGTCTGGTTCATCTGTTCACACAGGAATTGCACGAATCCTTGTGTTCGAAAGTATATATATGGACTTGAGCACGATCCGAAATTCGTATAAACTCCCATGTAACCGTGGCTTATAATTAAATTGAGTACAAACTCCACGATCCGAAATTCTTTTAAACTACCGTGTAACCGTGGCTTATAATTAAATTGAGTATAAACTCGCTTATCGTTTTGTTTACGAACTATAATATTAAATAATATTCAAATGTTTTAATGCGCACGCTTTATTATTATACGAAAATAATTATATGTCTACTAAAGTACATGCTACAATGAATAATATACATGTATGGTCTATATATAAATTTATCCCCAGTAATAAGTTGTATTAAAACTACTAGTATTATGTCAGTCCAATGTTCGATCCCTTAACAAAACCTATTTTTCCAATTATGTGGTCTATTTTGAAGTCAAACAATCGAACTGTCTGTTACATGAGTTCGAGCGTCTAAAAATTTCCATATATATTTTTGGCACCTATGAGGAATGTCTCAAATAGGTCCTTTCCTTTATGTTCATAGCGCCAAAGGAACTCAGCTAAGTGGGATGAAAACAAACATTTTCTTACACCAAATTTGGGCAATTTAGCCTTAGCCTGGCGCCAGTGACCTTCAATCTTATTTGTGTGATCCCCATCTTCGTTTACAAACTCTTTCGAGTGATTTACACACTTGTGCACATATCCATCCTTCTCAAGGTTAACATATGCTTTCCAACAGTCTGAGATAATCGTTGTACCCTTGGCTATGTGGTTTTGGATTATTGGCAATAAGGTTTTCTCATCTCGCTTTTCAACTGCTACCATAAAACTTCAGCATGACTCCTCCTCGATTCCTCCAAACACCCACTGTCCTTCAACTTTGTGTCCTCTGTGATACTTTCTCTTTCCAAACTTACTCTCGTCAATTTCCACGGTCTTCCCCCGTCCGCCGAATTTTTTGTGCTCTTTCTAAAAGCGTTACTTCGCAAATCTCACGACAAAAACTGTCCCAATCGACTGCCGTATGTTCGCTCACGTTAACTTTGTGTCGGATATCTTCCTGGTTTATCCCTCTACACCACCATTATGTCAATTTTACAATCTCTTCAAGGGTAAGATTACTTTTCTCAAACCAACTGTCTTTTCGAATTGAGACCTCAACCTTGTGTCGCTTTCCGTTTATTTGCTTCCTACATTCCCATTTCAAACCGTCTGATCGGTCATTTGCATTGACTAATTTCATCATTTCACCACAATGTCCGCATTTCCTCTTTCTCGCAATTATCTTTTCGTCCATAAGCCACTCAATCAGTCTGTTTTTGTTACACAATATTTCTTCTTTGAGCCGATCATACATCCAATTAATGTTTTGCTTTGCCGATATTTCTCGTAGCTTTTACCCTCACTAAGGTATTGTGTACCGGCATCCTGTGTAGATACCGTAGTCCACTCAGTTTGGGACTGCGAACTCGTTTTACTAATTTCCTTGTTCCTGACACAAACTTGAATCCCTTTCTCCATCTGGTACAGACCTTGCTTTAGAAGTTTGTATTGTGCAAATATATCAACTATCAAAGTGTGTCACGCTCTCGAAAAAATTTTTTATGAACCAACGATGCCAATTAATCATAAACTGTCAAACTGCCATGCCGCAAGCTTTTTATGCAAATAAAACTCACCATTGTGTTGTAAGTAACATTACACCGTTACAGCAGTCATGCCCAAAATATTATATTAATCGCTCCCAAAATATTATTATATTACAAAATAAAATGTGTAAATTGCTTTGTAGACTTTGCCAAAACTTTGTAAACTAATTCTAACGAGAACTTTGGTTTCACATTAGTGGTTTTATTCATGGTTGGTGAACAACACAAACTTTACAGGCTTTTATTTGGTTAATTTAGTTAGTTTACTGTTCAATTTTAAACTTTTCTAATAAAAGTTTTTTCTGTTCTAGTATTTGATTTACATGTTGATTTATATGTTGATTTACTGTGTTATGTGGGTTGCAAAAAGGAATTACAAAAAGTCACAACAGGTTACAAAAAAAACAAAGCTGGGTTATAAAAAGGAACATGATAGGTTACATAAAGGAACCCAGGTTACAAAAGGAAACAAGATGTTCCTTTTTGTAACCCTAGAGGTTACATAAAGCTTTTTGTCTGTGAGCTATCATCAGAGAAGGTTAATTACCAATGCCTAATGAATAATCCTGGGACAATGCTAAACTCAAGAATATAAATAACACAGGGGTAAACTCAACAAGATAATCCTGGGACAATGCTAAACTCAAGAATTATATAACCATAACACATAACTTCAGTTTTCATGTCTTTGTTTCATATGTGGACATTTTCTTTTTGTGCGGGTTACCTAAAGGAACATGCGGGTTACGTAAGGGAACATGTGGGTTACAAAAAGTCACAACAGGTTACAAAAAGGAACAAGCTATGTTACAAAAAGGAACATGATAGGTTACATAAAGGAACCCAGGTTACAAGCAGGAACAAGATGTTCCTTTCTGTAACCTGCTTGTTCCTTTTCTTAACCCTAGAGGTTACCTAAAGCAACTAGCAAGTTACAAAAAGGCACGTTGATAAGTCAGTCAGTCATAGTCTAAACATTCTGGGGGGGTAGATTGATTTATGCTTTTAGTAACTTTTTGTACATGATCAGTAATTTAAATTGCTTATTTTATTAATGCAATATCCCTTTTGCTAATTTTACCAAGATGTTGAGGAATTTTGGCCGTATCTGTAGATTGCTTTTCCGCAGTTTGGGTTTTGTTTTGAAGGGATTTGCCCCCCGGAACACCTGCGCATGTGCTGCTGGGCCTGATAAATATTCACAACTGAAAGAAACGAGGAGCGACAAGTGTTGCTTGAAACATTCCAGGCGTAAAAATCAAGCAATTCTTTGAGAATCTACGCAATTTATCAACTTATGTTATGAAGTACGAGCATTCAATTCAACACAAATATAATTTGGAAAATTATATTAATTACTCTTAGTAATTTTATTTTAATTTTATTTAAATTTTACTCTTCGTAATAAAAAATTAATATAATTACTAAGAGTAATTAATATGATTTCACAAATATAATATTCAACACAAGTATAATTCCATAAATAAAGTTAAGAGGTTAGCAAGAAACAACGCTGTGTTGTTTATGTATTGATAGATCTCTTACACAAATATATATTATGTCAATAGCAAGTCGTCAATACCTGATATTCTGCATACAGTACATAATTAATACTACACAAAACGGACATTTTGTGCAGTAATCAAGTAATTTTGGCCATATACAGCATTGATTATAAGTATATTGTTTTGTATCAATTTACACGTCTGGCGAAACATACACATCATAGACACAATAAGCACTGTGGTTTGCTATTCTTATGAAATGACAGATAAATTGTTGCCATCATAAATTTAGTAAATGTAGTAGTAAATGTAGTCACACTTGTTTGACGAAGAAAAGAGACTAAACTGAGAAAATTGTGCCTGGTTTACATGAGCAAGTGAAATTATAATTTAATAGTGACAATATCCGTGACCAACGTAACTTGAGAGTACTTTCAGTAATTTCCCGTTAATGTTTAACCTAGTTACTCTGCCTGTGTATGCGCAGCGGAGTCTTAAAATGCCATGGCCTTTTTTCCTTTTAGTAGTCGTAGTTTTGGGCGACAGAAGTTGGCATTTCTACAGGTAACCCAAAACAACTTCATTTCTGACCGAGAAGCCCTGGGTTACACGGATGAATTAGGTACAGCAGTTGGCATTTAGGGAGGTTTGGGGGAGATTTTGTGCAATATTTATTTTTCTTCGTGTGATTGTGTCCTTGTGCCTCGTGTTTGAATCGACATTCTTCCCTCGAGAAAAATATGAATGTCGAATTGAAAGAGTTTTCAGAACCATGTTCAACAACTAGAAACGTAAGTTGTTAAGATTTAGATTGTATTCATATGCTGTGGCGGTAATAGCATATTAGTATACCCAAGATTTTCTGTTTTATAGTTGATTTAGTGATTCACGTTGACGTAGTGTTTTAACACAAAGTTACAAACTATATTCAAAGTACTGTGGGGGGGACAGGGGGGTCAACATCTCCCGCCTCCCGTACCTCCTCTTCTGCCTCCCGTACCTTTTTGCGAATTGTCTCCCGCCTCCCGCCCATTTTCTATTAACTTGGCTATGTTGCTATATTAAGCTGTCCTATGTAATTTTGCTCATGACTGGCATCGAGTTTCAGTTTAACAGCTAATACGCCGAAATTTTGTGGCAATTTTGCAACCTATTGATTTTGTAATATCACGTTTTGTAGTTTTCTCTTGTCAGAAGGACAATTACTAGCACCGCCACGCTTGGCCGCTTTGTTGTATCAGTTATAATATACTGTAACTCCGAATGGAATCTTAATCTTAAAGGGAAAACTCGAAAACGTGATGTTACCATTCGTTCATACCTCACTGATTTCATAGGTAGTCTTCAAAGTGACGAGGGGGTCGCACGGACCTTCTTCTACTCCAGATAGATGTAAGACCAGTTTCATCTGATTCATCTTCCGAGTCGAGAGCAGTTTGGAGGTGATGTTCAGTGTCATCTGTCTCATGTCTCTCATCTACTTCTGTATCACATTCACGTCGACAAGTAGAAAGAGTATTACAGAATGCTTCCTCCGTAAGTTGTAACTTCTTATCTAACAACGATGTTACGGACGTGTCATCTACCTCACAGATAATACGATCTTTGTTGGAAGATACTCTTTCTCCATATGTTTCAAAGATAAACGAACCTTCGTCCATGACAACGTATTCCGTACCGGTGATGTTGTTACCTTCCATACTGTCCGAGATAACCAGAGAGAAACAGTTGGATCTGCTTTTAATGGCATAGATTGCAGTGTGTGCTACTGGACTCGTGTGAACATTATCGCTTTCATTTCCGTTTTCAGCCTGGGATGCTGTCCCCAAGTGGCAACTGATGCCTCTATCCAATGCTGTATCTTCCTCTTGCGCTTCCATTTGCATTTGAACTTGGTCATCAACATCTTTGTCTGAATTTACTGAAGTGTACATGTAGAAAGGCAGAGTACCCGCTTTATCTTTAGTAAAGGAGTTTCGCACAGACTGTTGCCTAACTCCTCGTCCAAATTCATTTCTCCAATCGTTAAGGAGTTTGACGTCCTCCTTACTGATGCTGGTAGTTGGTTCTTGGGGAACTTGGAGCAAATCTTCATATTTCACAGAAAAGTCTGTGGGCAACTCATAGTGCTCTTTCTCCCTGGTAAAGTATATGTACCCAGGCCATGCAATCCTCTTTAACGTCTCATCCGCAGCCTCCACGAAGTTAATTGCACAATCTAACACAGTGGGGGTGTCCGTTACCTGTCTCATTTCGCTATTAAAGTACTGGTTGACCAGGGTGAGAAAGGTTCTTACATCTGCTACATCGAGAAGATGGGGAAATTCTTCACTAAATTTGGTCTGAAGACGATAAAGAAAGTTTTTGATCATAGTTATTGACTTCACGGTTTTCTCAGCTGGCGTTCCTTGCGGTCCTTGCATCACTCCGGAAACTTTGAACTTAGCCTTAACGTTCTGAAGCATTTGTTTTAGCTCATCTTCTGCTTTTTCAATGCGTTGTTCTGCTTTCAAAAGCGATGGCAGTTCCGCATGACCAAGAATATCAGAATGGATGTAAAATGCACGATAGATGTTTTCCAATATTCGGATGTATTTAATCAAAGCCGATACCTTCGTTATCAGCCTTACGCTTTTACTTGCTGTATCAATAAAAAAAATTGTACCATACTCTGCGATAATCCCGGAAGGATGAGAAACTCTTGCTACGTCGAGTAACCCATCTTCTGTTCCGCTTGAGCCATTGCCAGTGACTGTGTCAACTGTCTGAACTACATCTGTTCCATCTAGGATAGGTCCGTTGAGAGAAAATCGTTTCACCGAGTGTGATTTGGTGTCTGTGAAAAGAACCGACTGACCACTTAAACTTACTCCGTGAATTTGACGACACAAACTACTTTCATTCTGCAGGAGTTGTGTGGTGGTGCTATCTTCTAGGTTGATCATGAGAAGGCCACCAGCAGGACCTGAATCAGCAAGCAGTAGCTTCTGTTGGTTTTCGATGACACACATTCCAGTAGGATTGACGTTATCCTTAAAGTTTGTCACGATTCGAGAGTGACACTCCAGCTTGAAATCTGCATTTTCTACCCTTACTTCAACTAGTCTCCTGGTGCCAGTATCAGCAATGAACAGAATTTCGTCAGCAAGGCTTGTCATCACCACTGGTGTTTTAACAGCTGGTTTCAGATCCAACAATGTTCCTTTGCTACCCGTCTTCTTCTTATTTCCTTGTAGGAACTGATGTATGGCTGACTTTAACTCTTCACGGCTGTGGTTTTTGGCATTTTCATCAAGCCCATCATGCCGAGAGTTGATTTAACTTTATGCCTGGTAACAAACGCATTCATTTCAGACTTTTTCATTGACGCAACCTTAACTTGCAACTTTAGATGTGGGTCAACGCAGTACACATGTCCGATTCTCTCAGCAACAATAATAGTACCATGTACCATTGCCACTGCCATTGGATTGGTATAACCGGTAGCAACCACCTTCACTGTCGCTGGATAATGAAGACGAACTTCAAATACTGTTCCTTTCTGACTATCTGCTACGTACAATTTGCTCATGTCTTCCGAGTCTTTTACTAGATCAACTGGAAGCATGAATGTGTTAGATTTGTTATCATCTGTGTTTCGGTGTTTCTCTGGCACTAGCGTGTAGACTATGTCATCAAATCGACTTTGAATGGATTCTAAAACCGACAGGCATTTTTCACTACAAATTTCTGCGACTGATTCAGTTGACATCTTATCTCGATGTCTCACGGACTCTAGCTTGATTGCTTGCCTTAGTTGTTTCCGGTCTCTGATTTATAGTCTTGGCGAATAGTACGTAAGATTGCTAAGTTCACACGACAGTCATCGACTACTAGCCACCAGTTTGCGAGGCTTCCTTTAAGGCATTTACCGACATGAACTGCATCTGGGGTTCCTTCTGTAAGTCGCATGTTTGATTGTAGAGATTCCGATTCGTCTTCCTTTTGTGATAGCATAATTTCCAAAGCTGTTTTTTTTTTTGTTCACAGTCTGATGAATAACCAGTTATCAAAAACTTGACACACTGTTTTTGTTAGATAAGCATTTCTCACAAGGTCGCAGCTGAGGCTCTATACTTTCCATGCCCTTTTCTCGACATTCTACACAAACTTCTTTTTGTTCCAAGCAAGACTGACAGCGAGACGTGCAGTCAGAGTCATGAATCAAAATTGATTTACTTGACTTTGACTGCGCTTCAAGACACGTGAGACATGTTTGCAACTTTCCAGCAATTTCTCAAGTTCGGCTAGCACTTCCACTCCAGTTTGAGCTGCGGCTTCGTAATTTACACCGACGGCAAGGCTGATCTTTCTATCGATAGTTGTTACAACTGAAATATCTGCATCTTTAATCATATTCTTTTTTAGTTCAGAAGGATTAGGCACGGGGTTATTCTTTATGTAATCAATATCGATTGTTTTCGTTGAACCAACAAGTGTTTTTTTTCTTTCATCAAGTTCGAGGCTAGGTTTGAGGCCAAGTCCATCCCTTGTCAAAGAAATTGCTATAGCTTTGACGTCAGAATTATTAACACACCAACTTGCATTTTGCACATCAGCAATCTTCAGAACTGAGATAAGGAGGTTTCTGATAATGCCACTTGCTGTAGTATAACCAGGTTTGTTACGACGCAACGTTCTTTTACTTGGCAACGGTATACCAAACCGCCCGAAATCCATACGTTTCTTTAACTGGCGCTTAACCTCCTTGGATGTGTTGAAGCCACCAGGTCCTCGAAGAAAATTGTACGTACGACTCTTACCCAGTCGAAGAAGTGATCTGGCCCAACGTACAATTGTTGGGTCCCACTGAATTTTTCTCCCCTTGTGTGATTATACGATACATATTCGAGAACACTAGAGACTAACTTATAGAAAATGTGCTCCTTGGGAAGAACTCCACTTTGCACAACTGAGTCAAGCATTTCAGCCACTGGATCAACAAATTGAAACCTGGCAGCACCACTATCCTCTATAACATCTTCTCTACCCGAATCGTTATCGACATCTATCAAATGTAGTTCATAGTCTGAACAGCTGTCAGAATCGGAAAGTTGCTCTAACAAATTTGCTGTAGGATTGGATTCTGGGCTTCTCCACTCGAAATCAGCAATGTACTGTTTGTCACATACAATGATGTAATTGTGTTATTAGACGTATTATCAGCAGAAAATGGATCAGGATAATCCGCCATTTCCCATATATCAGTGCTGGTTTCATTATTCCAGGGATCAGTCACGTGGGAATTAATTCATTATGGGATATCTGCCATGGGTCTTCACTTTGACCGAACCACTCATCAGTACAACAATTAATTTCATTTTGTTGTTTGCTTTGAATTAAAGAAAAAGTCAAGCTAAGACCGAAATAATTATAATTAATTTATTAGTAATTTGATACGATGAACGTTGGGATTTGTTTATGCTTAATTTGGAAAAAATTTAATTATTTTAATTTTGATTGACCTAAATTGTTGAATGATAGTGATGTTAGACATGTCTAAGGCAAACTAAATTTGACGTATAACTTGTTCATGAATACGCATAAAAAACTGCCTTTCTTTGAAGATACAGTTTATTGAGTGTAATTTTTACAAGCTATAGGATTATTCACTCTCGTTTACACATAATTGAACATAACTATTAATTTTTCTTTTGCAACAATAGTGTCCAGTACTGTCCAATATCAAGTGAATTGAATACTTTCTCAAGTAGAGTTCCATATATACTGTACATAAACTCTTAAACAAAATATAACTTACGATTCTTCATCTTCTAATACAAGTTCTAAATATCACTGTCACTGGTCACAATATTGTCTTCCAAGTGACTGTTATTCTGTATGGATTGCTGTAATTCTGATGCTTTAGGAAACACATCTGTAATCTTTTTCGTTTCTGGTTTCTTGCAATTTGCATAGTGTTTTTCTAATGAAAAAGAAACAGAATAAAAGATCAGTTTCACCACTCATAAAACTACTTAGATGTTCAACTCCTTACATTTGTTAATGAAAAGCTGTACAAACAAGTGGTACTCACTGAAATAGCTACGATTGCGCACTTTGTTCAGGGTAACTAATTTGGCACATATTCCACACTTTACTTTCAACTCTGAAACAGCCACTGAAGATGCAAACGTCTTCCCTATATCTATATAAGGTGATAGTAACGAGAAAGGTCGCTATAACTTTGTCCAACTTTGGATACATGACAATTATTATTATCACTATCTCCGGTACACTCCACTAAATACCTAGACTCTTAAATAAAAACGTGATTCATTCACAATACTTGAAAACCGTCTACATTTGCAATTTTTGGTGGAAATCACATAGATGCAGAAAAGCTATCAAGTTGACTAACATGCAGTAAAAAGCATAATAATATTGCTAATGTTGCCAGGTTCTGTAAGGCAGCTGATTTTATTAAATAAATAATTGTCAAAAACTGGCAACAACTTACCAGTCTTAAATATCTCCCATAACCTTGACTCCTCCAGTGATCGTTTTACCTCAGTGCCACACTTCTCAGCAGACTTTATCTTATTGGATAAGTCAATTTTAGCTTGTGTTTCAGGGCGATGGTTTCTATGAGATGGAGGGGTTTTTCCAGTTTTTTTCTTCTTAGTTGGACTAGTACTATAACTAGATGACAATGATTCATTGGATATGACAATGGTTGAGGACTCAGCTGAGGATTTAGTTGTGCAACTACTACCAAACTTTCTCTTTCTCCCAAGCAAAGAAGTTTCAATCAGTTTGGCTAAATATACAGGGAAGATGAAGCCATTTTAGTACGTTAGTCTAATTGTAAACATGGCATTGTCTCATAGTGACAGTGCTTTTCTTTGCAAAGTGGAGAAAAATCCTCAGCATAGAAATCAAATAATTCTAATATTAAATAGTTAAATAAGAAATTCACTGAAGATTTCTACCTTTGCTGTATGCAAAGCATAGAGACCACAGACAGATTTTCTGGGGGTGCAGGGGGCAGTGCACCCCCCCCAAATATTTTTGCACCTTCTCCAATCACAGAGAACTTTGGCACCCACCCCAAAATTTTTTGTACCCCCTCAGAAATTTAAATATATACACTGGATTAAATGACAGTAGTATGCATTTTGGCACCCACCAAATGCTGGGCAGCCCCCCCCCCCGAATTTTTAGCACCCACCCAGAGGAAAATCTGAAAATTCATTTCTGATGCAAAAATATAAATGAAGTAATATGGATTAATATTAACAATAGATATACACACTTTTGGTCAGTACTTCATGTATGCCTATCATGCCCTGACGAAAGGTGGGATATGGTTTGGGGTATGGGGGGTTAGCCGTTAGGGTCCTTCTCGTGAGGACATGAAGTAAATCAAGTCAACAAGCAACTCTTTTGCTACAATCCTTTGCAGCCCTCCGATGCATGAAATATTATATGTGCTACGGGTTAAGTCAGTTAAATCCTGAAATTCCACATTGTCTACATTGGCCACCATCTTGAATTTGACCATGTGACAACTAAGTCAACTAAACACATGAAAATTTATGTGTAACCATGACACTGTTGTCTGTTTAGCAAATGGCATACTTCATGTAAGCAAGTTTAATAATTTTAATTTGACTAATTTTTAATAGACTTAATAGTAATTATTAACAAAATAAAAGTGTTTTGTAATATTGGTCGAACGTTATAGGTACAAAGGTCATTATAGGTAGGGTACAGTACCGTGTAATTCGTAATCTTTACCAGAGACCTTATTTCTGTTGTCAATGTAGTCGGTTCTTGTAGCTTCCCAAGCTGTTTGGCCCCCTATTCTGATGGGGATAGATCTTGTTTTGTCCACCAAAAAAAACTGTGAAGTAAATCGCATCACGCCACATTCTCCAGCACGTTCATCGAAGCAACACATCCTCGACACATGCTTGCTCCATTTCACAAAATCTGTTGTAATTTCGGAGTCAAGATCATACGGAGCGAACTCCCATGATGGCCTCCCATGAACGGATTTGTCACTGTTAATTCGGAATACACTGAGGCCTATTAATATTGTCTTAGACGACATGAATATTTATAAAATAATCAAAAGTCTGTTGAAAGTCTTATAAAGTCAACTTTTCGCGGCAAAACACGCCACGACAGAACAGTGTTTCCACAGCAAACCATTCAAATTTCTTTGATATTGCCAAAGAATTTCCTTGAAATGAGACGCAATTTCTTTGAAATTTCCTTGATTAACTGAAGTACTATTGGACACTATTCGTCAGTACTCATCAATACGTATATAGAGCAAGACAGTCATACATTTTTGGCGCAACTCTTAAAATGAAAGTACACAAGAATTTTGAAAGCTCTGAAATGGACTAAAATGTAAAATTCTAGAGTTTTAAAATTGTTCTCAACGGCTGGGTTTCAGTCACGTGGTACATTTAGACCATTTAGCGCTTGGTGGTCGACTCCAAAAGACCAAAAGGAAACACAGTTACCAGAGCAAGTTAATTTTTCATTGTAAATCCTAATGACTTGCTCATAGACTGCAAAACAGTTTTTTTATACAAAAAATCTTCAAAACAATTCAGTACAATTTAGTTACTCTAAAATTCCTTAGATTTCCTTGATTCATTTTTGGCCCTTTTCCCCTCCTTGAAACTCCTTTTTTCGGTCAAAATATGTTAAAAAGGAAATTTCCTTCAATGTGGAAACACGCCGACAGAACTCCAACCACCTGCGGATTTAGGCGACTTAAGCCGAATGCCATTTATGTTTTATAGACATTAAAAAGGACTAAAAAATGCCTCCGATGACTGTCATGACTGACAATAAAGTTTAATGCCAGTTAAAATAGTAAATAGTCAATATTGTTTGGTTCTGATTTTTGATAGTTTGCTTAAAAAGGGACTAAAAAGTCATTAAAAACTTAACGTCCCTCATTCTTCTCCCGCCTCCCGCCCTCGCATGACTCCCGCATCCCGCCCTGTCTCCTCCCGCATCCCGCCCTGTCTCCTCCCGCTTCCCGCCCACCTCCCGCCCTTATTCTCCCGGGTTCCCGCCCCCCTGTCCCCCCCCCACAGTACTGTTTGCTCTCAGAAAATATTATACATACTACAAATTTAGCAACCCTGCATGTTTTAGAATTCGATATTTCTATTTACTAGAGTCTATTTTAAAGCCTGTTTTATAAAAAGCCCCAATTCGGCAATGAATTTTTATATGAAACATGTTTCTTTGCAATTGGCTTCACAGAATCAAAAATGGCGGCCGTATTTGTTGCCGAACCAAAGTAATTTTAGAATTTTAAATTAAGTTTCCAAGCTGTGTCGTACTTCAGATTACACCATGACATTCTTTTATCACAAATAATTTCTTTACTATCTTGACGATTACACTGCAAAAACTACCCAGGTAGCACAAGATTGCATGGGAAAACTCTAAAGTATTAAATTACCACTATAAAAAATCGATACATGGTCAAAGACTTTGCCCAGAAGCGTGGCATATAAATATGAGTAATCATGCTCTGAATAGGGACGACAGTACCATTTGCCAGAGGAATATGCATCTTATTGGCAGGTGACATCATCCCTTGGGTATTTAAGAAGCTTTGATTCCAGCTTTAGATCACCCCTGATGAAGACAGTAGACTGGACTGTCGAAACGTTAGGTCCTGATTACAATTTGACTGGGTTTTTTAATCATTTATATAAACCAGAGTAGCGAGCGATAACATTGAATTTGATTTGCCAAACATATAACACCCTATTTTTGTTCTAATTTCCAGGTTTTGGTGCCCTTGAGTGTCAATTCTATGAATGCACATTTGAATGCCAACTTAACTTTGAATGCCAACAATGAAGTTATAATGAATAAAGTTACATTAATTAATGAAGTTACATCAGTAAACAAAGTTAAGCAACTGAATGAAGTTACATCATTAAATAAAGTTACATCAATGAATAATTTCATATTAATTGTTTCATTCGATAGTTTATTCTTTTAAGCTATTTACAAATCCTTCGCTCCTCACACGGCGACTTATAATTATACAATACAATGTTCCTCGCTCCTCACACAGCGACTTATATTATTTTATACAAGGTTCCTCGCTCCTCACACGGCGACTTATATTTATATATTGTTCCTCGCTCCTCACACAGCGACTTATAGTTATATATTGTTTCTCGCTCCTCACACGGCGACTTATACTTATGTATTGTTTTTCGCTCCTCACACGGCGACTTATACTTATATAAAAAAAAAATTCAAGAGTTCAATTAAAAGGTAATATTGTTTATCGCTTGACCGGTTTAATTATCCTGCCATATTTGCTTTTCCGCTGCTGGGCCCCAACATCCTCCCCAACCAATGGCGAACTGACATTCTCTTCTTGAACACTTCGAGGTCGATCTTCTTCCTTGCGAGTTTCTTCACGGACACAAGGTAATTGTTGAGATGGTATTGATTCACGATACTCTTCCAACAAATGCAACTTTTGTATTGGTCGATTAATCTTACCCGTTCTGGTCCGAATTGTTGCTGTCCTTATAATACCATCTCTTCCTGGAAATGTGTTTTCGATTTTGCCTAATATCCATTTACCTCTGGGTAAGCCATCATCCGAAACTAGAACGACATCATTTGGTTTCAACGGAGATATTTCCCGAAGCCATTTCTGGCGCGTAGTTAATCTTGGGAGATATTCTTTCAACCATCGCGACCAAAGTGATGTTGTAATCTTTGTAGATATCGATACCGTTGAGAAAGAGATACTTTAAGATTCTGTGATGAATGTTCTGGAATTTCACCGAGGTTACGATTTAGCACCAACAAAGCCGGAGTTAGCACAACCCCGTCATTGATGTTGTCTCCTATATACGTCAATGGGCGAGAATTGATAATAGCTTCAATGTCAGTCAAGATTGTCATCATTTCTGTATAGGTAAGGAACGACTTTCGCAAAACTTTACGTAATGGTTCCTTTATCTGTCTGCATACTCTTTCCCAATGACCTCCCCTGTGGCTCGCTCACTCGGTAATAAATTTCCATACCACACCTTCATTGGCCAATCGGTCTTGGGCACCTTTAGGATCAAATCCGCTCAACTTTATCTTCTGTTTCGAAGCGGTTAAAACTCGAGCCGCTTTATGAAACGATGTTTGATTATCTGAACGAATTGTGCTTGCCATACCTCGGTGATTTACCATCCGCCGGAATGCTTGTAAGAATTCCTCCGTAGTCATGTTATTCGTTAATTCCAGGTGCACTGCTCTTGTGTCCTCACATACAAATATACATACATATGCTTTGTGTGTTTGACTTGGCTTCTCTTTGTCCTTAACTTTCAAATACAAGGGACCCATAAAGTCTAGACCAACATTCGTAAATGGGTGCGTCACATGTACGCGTTCAGCTGGTAAAGGAGCCATTTTTTGAGTTTTCCAGTGCTGGCATACAAGGCATTTTTTAAGAATTCTCTTAACCTCACGTCGTCCTCCAATGATCCAAAAACGTTGACGAAGGATTGCCAAAGTTGTTTCTGGGCCAGGGTGGGACGCTTTAATATGGAGATGTAAAATCAGTTTTTCGACCAGTTTATCTTTTTTGGGAATGATGATCTGGTGTTTTGCTTCATATGGTATATCTGCAAATTCTAAACGACCACCGACATGCATCAGTTCTTTCTCCCAATCAAATATAGGATCCAGCTTTAGGATTGAACTTGCCGAGTCAAGAACTGTTCCTTTACTCAAATTGTTGTACTCGTGGTGAAAAACGTTTTTCTGAATGATCTTAAGCCAACAAAGCTCGGCATTCTTAATTTCTTGAGCGGATAGTTGACCCATTTTCCTAATACCATGTGAATGCGACCATTTCAAGATCCAACCCGTAATTCGTAGTAAGCGCTGCCAGCTTTCGTACTTATCTGCCATATCAGGGTAACACGGCGCTTTCGCTCCAAAATGACATGCGACGGTACTTTGTTTTCTTGCTTCAATTAAACATTCTTTTATCAAATTTTCAAATGATACTCCTTTAGGCCATCGGTCAACACTTTGTAAAAGCCAAGGCGGGCCATTCCACCAAATTGTACTATTCGCCAGTTGATTAGCAGAAATTCCTCTCGTCAATAAATCAGCAAGATTTTGATCTCCAGGGCAATGGTGCCATTTGCTCGGATCAACCTTTTGCTGTATTTCTTGCACACGATTGGCGACGAACACCTTCCATTTACTACAAGGTTGTCGAATCCAGTTTAATACAATCTGACTATCTGACCAAGCATAGACTTCTTGTACTGGCGTTTTCAAAGCTTCGATAACATAACTTGTCAGTTTAGCTGTAAGATAAGCTGCAAGTAGCTTAGTTAGCTCCAGTCGTGGAAGCGTTATTCTCCTTGTTGGTGCAACTCTGGACTTAGCCATGATAAGATTGGAAATGCGTTTACCAACTTTATCTTCAGCACAAAGATATATTGCAGCTCCATAGGCCTTTTCACTCGCATCACCAAATCCATGTAATTCGATTTTATTAATGTTGCGTTCTGGTGGCAAAACACAGCGCGGAATTTCCAAAGTTTCCAGTTCGCATAACTGCTCTTTCCAAGTTGTCCACTCTTTTGCAATGTCGTCATCGAGTTTTTCATCCCACTGCTTGCCTCGTAACCACAATTCTTGAAAAAGCACTTTAGGTCTCATCAGGAAAGGTGCTATCAATCCCATCGGGTCAAACAATCTAGCGTATAAGCTGATTAAACTTCTTTTAGTCATCAAATCTTCTAACGAACAAGTTTTCTCCTGCTTCAAACAAGAAAATGTCTTTTCTAGTATTCCATGCAACACCAAGGGCTTTTAGAAGATCTGACATTTTTTCATCATGCTCAGACTGTTTTGACGAAATAACTGTACTTGTAGCTCGATCTTTCTCTGGGATATTCTCCATCACCGTAGCTGAATTTGAAGCCCACTTAGTGAGTACAAATCCTCCTTTTTCCATTAATTTTGAGCACTCCGATTGCAGTTTTATAGCAGCTTCGTCGTCATCTGAACCAGAAAGCAAGTCATCTACATACATATTATCTTGAATTTCTTCACTTGCTGTTGGGAAGGTATCGTGGTTATCCTTTGCATGTTTTTGCACAGTAGCGATGGACACAAAGGGAGAAGATGTGTTTCCAAAGGTTACTCAAGTCATGCAATACTCTTTTGGAGGGTCATCCATCGTTAAATCACGCCACAGGAAACGATGACTATTTTGTTCCTTCTTCAATAAGCAAATTTGAAGAAACATCTTCTTTATGTCTGCCATCATAGCAATTCGATGACTTCGAAATCGTATCAACACATGCACAAGATCCGGTTGTAACTTAGGACCTTTCAGGAGACACGAGTTCAGAGAAACGCCGTCGGACGTTTTACTGCTTGCGTCAAAGACAATGCGACATTTAGTACTTGCTTTATCTTCTCGGAACACAGCATGGTGAGGCAGATATCGAGCCTTTTCATTTTTCTCGTCTTGCTGGTCCGTTTCTCTTGCATGTCCATCCGTTAAATACTGATTCATCGCATTTCGATAAGATTCGGCTTTCTTTGGATTTCGCTTCAAACTTTTTTCAACAGAAATAAGTCGTTGGAATGCTTGATGATAGTTGTTAACAAGAGGTGGTGGATTTCTCATCCAGGGAAGACCAACTGTATACCTTTCACCATCATATTGAAGATTTGATTCAAACTGATCCATGGCATACTTCTCTTCACTAGTGACTAGGGAATCTGTTATCTCATCAACAATTCCAAGTGCATCAAGACTCCAAAAACGTTTTAACACCTCGTCCACATTGTCAACTTGGGTCACACTTAGCATGCTGGTTGTTTTATTATTCTTTCTTTTAGACCCAGGCACAGGTCCACCTACTATCCAACCAAACACAGAACTTGTCGCAATAGGTGTACCCAGTGTACCCCGTTTTGTTGTATCACCAACTAACTTATGATACTGATCGATTCCTATTAGTACGTCTACTGTAGCCTGTGGGCGTGGAAATTTCTCTGCAAGGTTCAGACTTGTTAAATGAGGACACTGTTTTAGGTCAAACTTCACTTCGCTTAGCGGGACACAAACATTTTCACCGTCCATGCTTCAACATAAGTTGACTCTGTCTCTCCAGTCGTATGTAGTGGTGCAAGTTTGAACGATACTCGATGGACTTTCTTTTCCTGACTCTCTCCGCCTAACATATTAATTTTCATAGAGGTTGTACCATTATTTCTCTTTAGACCAGAGAGAAACAACAGATGAACGTACGAATGTTTCCTCCGATCCACTATCAAACAAGATACGCACGACCAATTCGTTTCCTTCATGAATAAGACGAGCCAAGGCGGTAGGAAGCAAACTTTGTTGGCCAGTTTTGAGAGATACAAACCCGGTTATAGTTTCAACCTCCTCGTCTTTCTTCTTATCAGTTGTTTCCTTGTCTTCGTGAAGTAGGTTATGATGACGTTTACCACATCCATCCACGGAGCATTTAGGTCTTTTGCACGTTCTGGAATTGTGAGACACATTTCCAGGTTTGAGGCAGTTGTAGCAGGTCGGTATTGTGGGGTTGCTTTTCAACATACTCCATCTTTCTTCCGGCGATCTGTCCAGGGCGACTTTACATTTTTCTGTATCATGTGGCTTGGAACAAAATCCACAAATCGGTTTACTTTCGGTGTGATTCAGCAAAGCAGAAGCTGAAACCAGTCGTTCTTCTTTCTTTCCTATTTTTCCCTTGGAAAATCTACCAGATACCCGAGTGCCTTCTGCTACGTTATGTGTTTCCTTGCTAATCACATGTCCTTCTAAGAAATCGAAAAACGAGTCAATATTGATATTACATTTTTCTTCCTCAACCTTGAGCTCCCAGTTTTCGCGCAGTTCGCCAGGTAGTTTGCTTTCTAGAATAGGCAACATGACCATAGACAGTCGATTCTTCATAATGTCGAGTAGATAGCGTAACGCTTTCGAATCATCTTCATCAGGAATCTTTAATCCAAGGATCGATTTAACCAATTCACTAACAATAGATCTTTTCCGACCGAATCGAGTTTTCAGATCTTGTAGAGCCTTTTCGTAATTTTCGTTGATCACAGAATATCCTTCTATACATCGTAAAGCAGTACCTTTTAAACAAGATCTAAGGTGGGTCAACTTTTGAACGTTCCCTAACTTTGTGTTAGATCCAACAGCAGCTTCGAAGGCATCATAAAAAGCAGGCCACTCTATAATTTTACCAGCAAACTGCGGTAAATCTAATGAAGGAAGTTTCAGACCATGATCTCTTGATTTAGTAGTAGCGTTTCTACTAATATATAATTCTGCTTGCTCCTCTGCTTGTAAAATTTGGGCTCGGACATCTTCCCATTGCTCCATCTCATTCTCAGCCAACTCGTCATTGTCCAGTTGCATTACAGTTTCATCAATGGCTTTGATCCATTCGCTTTCGATTGCGTTCAGTTTAATAAGCTTTCGTTCCACGAGTTTTACGTCAGCCTCATCCCGAATCAACCGTTGAAGTTCAGTCATGATTCGCTCAACAGTGCTTGTCAGAAACCGTTTCTTTCTGCTAATTTTGCTAAGCAAAATTGTATCTTGTTGGATTGAATTATCACTGCGTACAAACTCCTCATGAGTCTCTTCAACGAAGTTTACTTTAGGCGGTAGTGGTGTAGAGGACGTCGGGGTTTGTAACTTAGTTATGATCGCCTCCATTGACTGACGAAAACCTGCCAGTTCATTTTGTATTGAGGACTTTAACTCACGAAGAGAATTTTCTACATCATCAATCCTTTCTTCGGGGTCTTTTACTTTACGTATCGAGAAAGGTTTCTTTGCGTAAGCCTCTACGGTAAACCTGGTTTGATAATACTGAATTAAGCGTCTTTTCAGCTGTTCCTTTGTTCCGGAATCATCCAACTGAAACGTCGAACAAAAGACTCTCAGATCGTCAATAGTCAAACGTTCAACTAAAGCATACGCCTGCTCTAAATTCTTGGGAACTGCTTCGTCTTCTGCCATATTTCCCACGATTATAATGTTCTAATTCGATATTTTCTCGATTATTCCAGTAACCATTTCCTGCTACCAATGTTTCATTCGATAGTTTATTCTTTTAAGCTATTTACAAATCCTTCGCTCCTCACACGGCGACTTATAATTATACAATACAATGTTCCTCGCTCCTCACACGGCGACTTATATTATTTTACACAAGGTTCCTCGCTCCTCACACGGCGACTTATATTTATATATTGTTCCTCGCTCCTCACACGGCGACTTATAGTTATATATTGTTTCTCGCTCCTCACACGGCGACTTATACTTATATATTGTTTTTCGCTCCTCACACGGCGACTTATACTTATATAAAAAAAAATTCAAAAGAGTTCAATTAAAAGGTAATATTGTTTATCGCTTGACCGGTTTAATTATCCTGCCATATTTGCTTTTCCGCTGCTGGGCCGCAACATTAATGAATACAAAATGTATAACAAAAAATCCCAAAAGTATGAATGACAACAGTATGACATCCAACAGTACAAAAAGCAAAAGTGTACATGATACTAACAGTTTTCAAACCTGTTACGTTGTTTTAGATCTCGTTATGTGAAATTTATATCTGATAAAAATGCCAAAAGGATAGGTCGTCGTGAACAAGAACCAAGCAGAATTCCAGCTAAGAGACTCTGCCGCCTATTCACAAAGAGTAGAAAGTTGAGGAAAGCTATTCGAAAAGTAATAAAAATAATTATACCTGCATCATCCCATATTCATTGCTACACAAAAGCATTCAGTCGTGAACGTCAGAGAGTTTCAAGTAACAATTGTCTCTATCAATACATTAAAACAAAACTAATACATTGTAAGAATTCAGAAATAACAAAACGTTGACCAAGGCACTACAAAAAAGTTACATCGCCAACTATTCCGGTCATTGAGCCCACGTTGCGCAAGCGGATTTCGCCAAAAATAAAAGCAAAATGGCAACTAAAATTACTATAAAACCATTGGAGACAAATTAAATCTGATAAATATTGCAAAACAGAATGATAATTTTGAATTTGCCAAAATGAAAGACGACTATAACGCTAATTGTTGACAGGTCTGTTAAAAAATTAAACTTCGCAAACTTGAACTTACCTTTCCTTTCATACTCCATATATTGTTAGGCAGTTGTAATATACTTTATAGACAACAAGTCCAAAAATCGTCATATCGATTTTTATACAGCACTTGCAGAATTTCCATAATCGCTTCGTAAATTGCCAAAATGAAGATCCGCAGTGGACGGATTATCAAGCCACCATCAAGACTCAACTTGTTCGTCAAGTCAAGACCCTTTTATGCATGAACTCTTGAACTTGAACACTTATTATGAACACTGAAGTTTATAGTTGACTTTATTGACATTAATTTTTTTGTTATACGTTGTGTTATATTTTGTTAACCTATTTTCCTCAAGGGGGAGATGTAAACGTATGGGCTCCCTGTGTTTTTATTACCCAGCATGCATATATATCAGAAAGCACATTGTCGGTCCGCCATGTTGTAGTCCGAGTATAATAAACACAAGAAAAGAACCTACTTTATACTTTTACAGGGGTTTAAACAATGTGACGGAAACTTAATTCATAGTTGATAAAATAGAAGGTTTGGAAACTCATTACAACAGCAATATAGCTCATTTTCTATGTTGGTCAACTTTTATTCATAAATACGGTCGCTTAATCTTCATGTGTGTACATAGGAAGCCTAGACAAATGAGTTGAAGTTAATAAAAATCCGTAAAACACTTGAGATATGTGTTAAAATTAATATTAGAACCCATGCTGCCATTTGACTATGCAACTGGTGATGTAACTTACTATATTATTGGGAAGGATGGAAACTCTCGCCTCAATTTTCAACATGTTGACAAATTAAAACACAAATTACTGTAGTAAAACGGCATGTCGACTGCTAAATGCCTACCGTAGGTTTAAGTTGAATAACCAAACTATACTTTCATAACCAAAATAATGCTAAATTCAAAAGAAAGCGCTGGAAAAACATACACAAACTTTGTAAATTTGCCGAAATTTTCGTGAATACATGCAGGATGTAAGTACCTACCCAAAATGGTGGCGGCGGAAGAATCTGATTGGTCGAGAAAGGTAAACAAAGTATGATAAACCAATCTGATTGGTCGAGAAAGGTAAACAAAGAATGATCGGCCAATCAGATTCTTCCGCCGCCGCCATTTTGGGTAGGTACTTACATCCCGCATGTATTCACGAAAATTTCGGCAAATTTACAAAGTTTATGTACGTTATTTCAGCGCTTTCTTTTGAATTCAGCATTATTTTGGTTATGAAAGTATAGCTTGATTATTCAACTTATACCTACGGTAGGCATTTAGCATGCTACATACATGGTTCTAACAGTAGTTTTGTGGCATATTACATACTTTAATTAGTTTTAACACATATCTCAAGTGTTTTACGAATTTTTATTAACTTCAACTAATTTTTCTGGGCTTCCTATGGTGTGTATTGTATTTTTGCTCAACTAACCAATAGCAATGTATTAAGAAAGTTGCCTATCGGTGACTCGGAAAATAGGGTAATTTGGAAATTGCTATTGGTTATTTGAGCAAAAATGCAATACACACGTGACGATTGAGCGACCAGATTTATGATTAAAAGTTGACCAACATAGATAATGAGTTATGCTGTTGTTCTAATGAGTTTCCAAACCTTCTATTCTATTAACTATGCGTAATTTAAACAAACGTCTTGTACGACCGCGATTACTGTTGTAATATGTTGGTTGCACTCATAATTTGTACTGGAGACAATTTTATTAGTTAAAATAAAAAAAAAACTTTAATTGTATTTAAACATTAAATGTGTTTTATTAAAACTATGCTTCTAAGCACTCTATTTTCAACATAGATATTGGATATTGCTAAAATGATATATGAACTATTTTCATTATGAATAGGGCATCTAGACACTATGATATATGTATTGCTGTCACACATGTTTCAAAAAACTTGAGGAAACAGACACACCAAAGTATTACTGCCGACCATGCAACATGAAGCAAAAGCCAAAGGATGAGCATAGCCAGTGGTATTGTAAAATCTGTGTTGAGGATTCCACTTCCCAGAAGTAGAACCTTTCAGTGTTCCACCCAGAATTGATCAAGTTAGTTGAAATGCAAGGAAAAGGCCCCTCTCAACGGTGTCGAAAGATCAACGAGAAGATGTCCTGCTTGATGTCACTGAAGTGCCAACTATTGTCAATGTTCAGCAGGGGAAACTCGTGCAGGTTTTAGAGAACACCACTGAACAGAAAAAAGAGTAAAGAGACAAACGAAACAAATGAAAATAACAAGTTTTTTAACAAACTTGTCAAATTCTCAGTTCACTTTTGAGTCCGCTTAAAAATCTATGTTGAAATTTTACGCTTTAAGACGTTTTAAAACTATAATTTTTGTTGGGTTCCTACGGTTTAAAAAGTTTGCATGAAGGACATATATATACTAAAGTAACCCCCCCCCCAATATATAAGCTCGCCCGTTTATAAGCCCATCACATCATAAAACCCGTTCGAAATTATGTTAGTGCAGGCCTTATAATCGGAGGTTTATGCTATTGCCAACAGTTCATTTCCGTGTGTGAGGCAGCACTTCACTTTCAATAGTAATAACTAGTCTTAGATATTAAACTCCCCCATGATTTCCCCAAGAAAATGCAGTCAATACGTGACCTTGGTAAATGGAAAGCTCATGAGAAAGAGATAATGCTTCTCCATGTTGGTCTTCCCATCTTGTGAAAATTTCTACCTGGTTAACACTTTTACCACCATGCCCTCTGTAACCGGTATGAAGCTTTTAACTGATGATACCATTTTGGAAAAAGATAGACACCTTGCTGAAACTCTTTTAGATTCCTACATTCGGCTGATGGGAAGTCTCTACTGTTATTCAGAATTCACTTACAATCTCCATTCTCTTGGACATTTAGCCCAGCAGGTGTTCAACCATGGAAACTTGATCTTATTGTCAACTTTCGTTTTTGAAGGAATGATATCATTGTTAAAACGAAAATTTATTGTACACGCGGTATAGTTCCACAAATATTGAAAAACGCATGAAATTTGTAAATGTGTCGATCAGCCAGACAAAGCAAAGTCATTCTGTGACCAGTTGTTCGCCAAACCGGCAAAGAAAAATAAAATCATGAAAGGCATATTTTTCTTCACACCATGTGAGTGAACTTCCAACAGGTTTACAGCATATTAATTTCACTCAGTTTGGTCTTGATACTAGCATGGATCACTTGACGTTTGCATATCGAATGGAGAAGAATGGTGAAACCTTTCATAGCGACAGCTATCCCCAAAAATGGACATCGTGTAGTTATTTTGTATCCTTCAAAGTGGGTTTAAACGAAGAAAGCTATGGAATTGTAAAATGCTTTTTTGTTCAAGATAGTGTCCCTTATGCAATTGTGAGAGAATTTGTGAAACTCAACAAAAATGTGTGTCAAACTGAAGAACTTCCTGATCCTGACAATGCCATTGCGTTGACATTTGTTCAGTCTGGGTTGTTGGGTTGTCATTTTCAGGCAGTGCAGGAGACTGAAAAGTTATGTAAAGTTTTGTGTGATAACATCCTCTCAAGGGTTATCTTTGTGCCATTGGACGACACGGATATTAGAGTTTCAGGCTATGTGTCCACCGTATTGAAGTCATACCAGCATGACTAAATGTTATGATAAAACTGTCTTTTTCAGTTTGACTTTAGCTGCAGATAGCAACTCTAAAAACTGTTGTGTTTGTACTACACGTTGACATTCTCTTTTGATATTTTTAACATGTGTACATTTTAATGTTTTTAACTGTTATTTCTTTACGTACTTAATAAAAGAACTCTCGTAATTGCAATTCTACTGTCCGGTTTGTAGTAATTACTGGACAAAGATCTAGGCAGCACAGAATAGCCGGCCAACTTTTCTATCTGTACAGGACCGAACTAAATTTAGTTAATTATCTCGTTTTCCCAACACGGTTTGAGTGAGTGATCCTTAAAATTATAAGTAAGCCGCATATGTAAGTCGGGTGTTGTTAAAAGGCTGCTCACCGCTGCTATGGTGGAAAATAATTTTTTCATTAAAGCTACATGGCCTTTACTGGAAACGTCGAAGTTTTCAATCATATTTTTCAGCCAGTTGTGATAACTTTCCACCACAGCTCATGTTGTTAATAAGATCGTAGTAGGATCCTAATCATATACAGTAAAATCTACTGAGGATCCTGTTTAAAGATAATCCTCCCTTTGTAATAGGATCCAAGCAAGATCCTAACAGGATCCTGATAATCTAATTTCTTCTAAGCATCAATTATCTTAATAGGATCCTAACCATAGAGGATCCTAATTGCATAGGATCCCATAAGGATCCTGCTCAAAGAGGAATTTGTTCATTGTAATAGGATACTAGCAAGATCCTAATAGGATCGTAGCAGGATCTTAATAGGATCCTAAACATATAGGATCTTATTGAGGATCCAGCCCACAAGAAATCATATTGAATCGTAATAGGATCCTAACAAGATCTTAACACGATCCTAGCAGGATTTTAATAAGATCCTAATCACATAGGATCCTACTGAAGATCCTGTGCAATTAGGAATCGTGATCATTTGTTTCAGGATCCTGGCAAGATCCTAAAAGGATCTTAACAAGATCCTAATCCTACAGGATCTTATAAGATCCTGTAAAGATCCTATAGGATCCCATAGGAATTTTTACCCGGGTGATGCCGAAATTGAGGATGTAACATCTTTGATAGTCAAAAAACCAGTGCAATCATTCTTGACATCATTACCTACCACAAGTCGTGATAACACCTCGCAAATGCAAGTCAGTGGAACCAGCACCAACAACTGTCTATCAACAACAACCAATACTGGCCAACAATCGTCATTAATACCAAGTAAATATGGCATAGAGAAGTACTTGGTGCCACATCAATGCCCCACATGCCTGGGTTATTTTGCTTGTTGTGACATTGAAGAGCATGCAAACATGTGTACAGAGACCTGGGTAGATCCTATTGGTGATATTGAACCGAACAAAAACATAGATGATCCTGACGTTGAAGAGGTTATTGATCTCCCCGATCAATTAGGTGATCTTCAGCATCAGTCTGAGGAATCTCGTAAGAAAGTAGTTGGAAAGCTTCAGAATAATGTGAACCGAACTACCACAAACACAGTGAACATCCGGAGATGTGAATGTTTCAATGACTATGTTGATGCAAGGAGGAAGAAATGGTTTAAGCCAGATACAATTCTTAAGATGTTCTTCTCTGGTAAGCCAGCAGTAGAGATGGAGGTAAACCAAGGCGTGAGTTCTTTACCGGTAAGAATTGCTTGATGACTATTAACTTAATTAATGCTGGGGCTAATGGCATCATCTCTTGCTCAGGAAGGACCAGCCCCTTGCTTGCTATCTGAGGATGTGTTCGATTATGTAGTAAGAGTAATATGCAGTATACAATCGCACAATTGGAAGAAGCATGTGGAAGATCAACAAATCAAGAAGGAAATAGATAAGGTACATTAGGTTATGCAAGGTCCAGTAAATACACATTGTTGCTGTAAATACTTCAGCAGCAACATTTTTCATATTTTTAACAGCCTATTTAATTTATTATTTATTCAACACCTGATTTTTGACATTTTTCATTTTTTTATCAAATGGATTAATGTCGAAACGAACGCACCCAATGGATCCAATAGACATAGGAAAAGTCCATTGTTCTTTTGATTGACGATTGGATCCGATGGAGATAGGGAAAGTGCATGGGTAATCCCATTGTACATCTATTGGAGTTTACCTTGTTATGGTATTAACATAATACAATATGACGTCTTTGAACACATTAACTGCATGCTAGCTGAACCAGCAATCGGAAAATGTCCATTGGATTCAATGGATATTTTCTATCTATGGGTTTTAACCTAAAGTCCAGTGGACATTTGCAGGGTGCAATGGACATTTGCGGAGGTAATCAAATGAGGACTCTTATATTGGTTCTATTCTTAAATATGCATTGAACTGAAAAGCCTTGTTATGTGAAGACACCACACACTTGATATTTTACAGATGAAATTGTCCGGTATGTAATTACGTTTATAGCAGTTTAATAATTTTTATACATCAACAAAATTCCTAATGCAGTATTTTTATCAACATTTAGCTGCACATGCTGATAATACAAGGCTGACTGCATCAAGGAGGGATACATCACATGCTGGCAATGACGGACAAGTTAAGATCTGGTTTGATGCTCTTTGGAGTGCTGGAAGAGATTAAGAATCACCCAAAGGTTATGGCAACAATGTTGACCATAGAAGGTGCTGTCCACTTCCAGTTAATTGCTGATAAAATCCTGGATAATATTATTGTGGATGGGAGTGAAGAAGGTAGAAGAAAAAAACCCAGAAGAAGTCAATGTTTACAAGTTTTTTTGTGACTAAATACAAGAGGTTGAAACAAGAGAAGGTATAAATTCCCCACATAACTTTCTTGAAACTTTTGTGCTGTGACAATAAATAATTTTACCTAGACTTCCTTCTTGATGCAGGTGAAGAAAATCCATTGTCCAAGTTGTACAGATTTATAACAGGAAGCAATACCATCACACCCCTTGGCGCTGAAGTTCACATCATGCTCAAATTCAAGCATGGCTGCCCTACCCAATGCAAATGTCATCCATTTGTTGCTATTTGTGATCCCAGTATTATGTTTCCTATTCACTACAAAGACAGTAAGGATTTCGAGCAAGTATTGGATGTTGCTCTAAAGGAGTACTTTGGGTTTGGACAATATACAAAAGCACAATAGATCATTTTTTTTTTAAATGTTAAACGAAAAAAAATCATCTTTATTGCGTTTTTAAGTTGGATACAACATTTATCCTTTAACACTTTCCATCTGTATTAATTTTTAAAGTTTGAAATTTTGCTTAATATGGATATGGCTTGCTAGTCATATTATTGCTGTTTTTTGTTTTGTTGTTTCAGTTATTAATAGCGAAACCACTGTCCATGCCAGAACATGTTTATTTACACTTTCTTCTATATGAGACCCTTGCTTGAATACTTCAAAAAAGTATGGAGGAATGTCAGACTGCGATAGGTGTCATCTTGTTAAAGTTTTAGTTTCTATGTCTCATTAAAATATTGAATATCTGAACAGCTTCATTATATTCAGATGGATATTGTAGGCTATAAAATTCCATCAAGTACTCAAAATAGCCCTAAAAGTCATTCTGTGTCATCCTGCAAGTATCCGGTTTGAACTTCCTGCAACTGATGTTCAGGAACTCGGACGCAAAAGTCAGTGCCCCCAAATTGCTTCGGAATGGCAAATAGGATGTTTGGTACTCCACCTACGGTTTCATGGAGACGGCCTGATATAATGAGTATTCCAACATAATTGTGCCTCATCAAGTGAACTTTGAAGGATGCCATTAAAAGAAAACCATAAGGATTCACTAGTAAATTCATCGTCCAAATTTAATTGCCTTTTGTCAACTAAATCTTTAAAAAATTGAATCCACCAACTCGTAAAAGTTTTCTTTTAAATGAGACCACCAATTCCCAATCCTTTGATTATGCGTTGAAGCACCAAAAATACAAGCTTGTTCTCCAGAAAATGGACCATCATCATTTGTTTGAAAGTAGCATTGTGCAGCTGCAATTACTCCATTTTCAGTCCCACAATCAGTTCTTGTCTGAAGAGGACAGCCTTCTTTTCCTTCTTTTCATTGTGCTGGCTTCTGGGTCAAGTTCTCTTAGAATCCTTGCAACAAGCTCTATGAAGTATTATTGCATACATACCATCAATATGCCAACACTGATTGGGAACTTGGGAGATATATCAACGTCTTTTCATTCTTTTCCTTCTTCTCATTGTGCAGGCTTCTGGGTCAAGTTCTCTTAGAATCCTTGCAACAAGCTCTTGTGGTACATGCATGTGATGTTTTAGACACAGAATATGCCAACATCTTTCTGTAACCCGCTAAAGATCCCACGCCTTGCATTTCCTGACTTATTGTGTTTTTGATGTGCTCTTCATCTATATTCTTGTTTCCATTCCGACGGGATAACTGATATTCATTTAAACTCCTCTTCAAAGTGCGAACAGACATTTCTATGCCAACAATACAACTTTTATTTAACCTTTTTTTTACATTTTGTTTTTTAAAGTATAACTTATTGAAATATTTAATAGGTAATGGCCATCTGGAATAACCCTGAGAAGGTTAAAAATGTCAGGTGGCCAGAATATATATAAATTTTTTATCAAATTGAGGGAAACGGTCATATAGAGAAACAATTACTAGCAAGGATAGACGAAACGAAAAAACAAACATGCAACACAATAAAAACGGACAACAACTACCTATTGAAATATTGCTATTAGAAAATTATTGATAACTAATTTATATGTAAATTAATAAGATTTCGTATTTAATAATCTTTACCCAGGATAATCTTATCAGTATTTACATATATACTGCTATCACTAAGCGTCCTGCTTGATTAATGAATAAGAATACTATATTAAGTTATTAAAAGACTAAAAAGTATACTATATTTACAAATGTTTGAAGTTAAAATAGTTTTTAATTCAGGACAATAAGAAATGTTCAGCTACTTTACTTTTAAACGTGTCTAAACTGTGTAGACATCGTATTTCGATTGGGAGGCTATTATATACCACAGCTCCCATATGGTAAAATCCTTTTCTAGCTACTTCTAGTTTTAATTTGGGCAGTCGAATAACACAATTATTATTTCTAGTATTGTACTCGTGATTTACTAATGAAAAAGGTTCGTGCAAGAATTCATTAAGAGACTTAAAAACAAGGATACAAGCATGTTGTTTGATAAGATCATGAATATCTGGCAATCAGAGGGTGTTCGAAACAGTTTGTGATGATCCAACAATGATAGCTGCAGCTCTAAATGAAAGGCCAAGTAACTTGTCTTTGGACGTGTTGCATAAATCAATATTAGAAGTTCCGCAGTAAGTTAACACAGGTGTAATCATCGAACGGTATATAGTCTCGGCAGCTTTTCTGATACGCGACAAAAGACGTAGTCTACCAGAAGCCTTGCGATAGGACTTATCAAAATGAT
Organism: Dendronephthya gigantea; assembly: GCF_004324835.1. NCBI lineage: Eukaryota > Metazoa > Cnidaria > Anthozoa > Malacalcyonacea > Nephtheidae > Dendronephthya > Dendronephthya gigantea. Next base: position 351,092 of record NW_021163056.1, on the reverse strand, counting down.
CTTGCAGGGTTAGCGATGGGTCTAAAATTACTCCCAGGTACTTATAAAAGTTTGTATTGTTGATAACCAATTCCTTGTAATATACGCAAAGTTCCTGGTCCTTAAGCGCTGAGAGGCGTTTCCCGGTGCCAAACAGCATGGCTTCGGTTTTCCCCTTCTTCAGATTAATAAAAAGTTCATTGTTGTCAAGATATCAAATCAAAGATAATCAAATTCAGATAATTTCGTATTAATAAGATTAATATCCTTGTCAGCAAGGAAGATAACTGCATCGTCCGCATACATAATTATCTCAGAATTTCTAATACAGTCTTCAACATCCTTGAAATGTATTAAAAACAGCAAAGGCCCCAACAGTGAGCCCTGGGGGACGCCATATTTAACAGGTAAATATTTTGAGTAGTGACTTTCAAACACTACAGATTGATGGCGGTTAAACAAATAATCTTAAACCATTCTAACTCCATATTGTTCATTCCATAACCAGGCAATTTATTTACAAGGCTATTATGACTAACAGTATCGAACGCCTTCTGCAGGTCTACAAAAACTGCCCCAGTTGGTTTGCCTTTGTCCATTTCTTGACGGATTTTATCAGTAAAATGTATGACTGCCATTTCAGTTGATCGCCTTGCACGAAAACCGTATTGCCTATTTCATAACAGATTATGTTTCACCAAGTAACCAATAAGTTGACGATAAACAATTTTTTCAAGGATTTTGGAAGCAGCTGATAAAATAGATATAGGTCTAAAATTTTCAATGTTCATCTAAAATTTTTTTTTTTTTTAGAAAACATTTTGTTTTAAGATATTTTTAAACTGTGCCAATGACAAAGATTTAGTGCTATCATTCAAAGCATTCCATGCTGAGGGCCCCTGGAATCTGATGTTAAAAATTCCATAATTCTTGCTTTTGGAAGGTAGTATGATTGATTTGAAGCAAGTCGTGTATTATATTTATGCACTTTATTAACATTAACAAAAAAGGAATCAAAAACAGATGGTAAAAGATTATGATGAAACTTATACATAAATATTGAAGTTTGAATTGAAACAAGATCGAATAGCTTGACAATACGTAATGATTTGAATAACGGGGAAGAGTGATCGTCAAATTTCGAGAATGTCATAATACGAACCGATTTTTTTTGTAAAATAAACAAAGGAAGGATGGTAGTTTCATAGGTATTGCCCCAAGTAACTAATCCATAAATTAAAAATGGATATAATAAAGCATAGTATAAATTTATTAGAACTTCCCTACCTACAAAATATCGTATTTTAGATAAAAGACCTATGCTTCTTTTGATTTTCTTTGATATATAATCAATGTGTATTTTCTAATTAAGATGGGAGTCAATATAAACTCCTAAGTATTTAATAAATGAATCATTTTTTCGTATCTTATCATTGATCATGAGATTTATATCATTTAGCGAGATTTTTTTCTGAACTGGGTGAAATATAACATACTTAGACTTATCAACATGAAGAGAAACTCTATTTGCACAGAGCCAGGTGTGGACTTTTTGAAGTTCAATATTAACATTTGTTGCAAGTGCTATAAGATTTCTATTTTCATAAAATAAATTTGCATCATCTGCAAATAGATGAAAATCAAACAGTTTAGAAGAGTTATGAAAATCATTTATACATAGTAGAAATAATAAGGGACCAAGAACGGATCCCTGTGCAACTCCGCAAGGCACATTCAGTTAATTAGAAGATGTACCGTTAACAAATAAATACAACTTGTTTTCTATTTCTAAGATAGGAGACCACCCAATCTCTTGCAATACCTTGTATACCATAATATTCTAACTTACTAACGAGGATCTGATGATCCACAGTATCAAATGCTTTACTGAAATCAAGAAAGATTCCACAACGCCAGGCTCTTATTATCAATAGCTTTTTGGATTTTGTCAATAATACACATTATGGCATGGTCTGTTGAATGGCCTGTTCGGAAGCCGAATTGCTTCTCATACAATATACTATGCTTATTAATAATTAATAAAAGTCTTTTATACATCAATTTTTCCAAAATCTTATTAAAAACAGATAAAAGAGAAATTGGACGATAGTTACAAACAGAGGTTTGTAAACTTGATTTATACGCAGGTATCACCTTCACCAATTTAAAATCCTGACGAACAATTCCAGTTACAAATGAAGCATTATAAATAATTTCTAATGGCTTTGATACCACTGTCTTTAAAATTTTGAGGATTTTAATTGGAACACTGAAAAACCCTGAAGATTTACCTAGCTGTAAACAAGATATTTCTTTTTCAACCTCATCACTAGTGGTAGGAAAAATAAGAAAGCTGTTGCATATTGAATGATTAAGACAGTCAATTGGTGACTGTTGAACATTGGGTATAGAACTAGCAAGATTGTTACCTATATTTGCAAAGTATTCATTAATCATCAATTTTCTTATTGTGATGCGCCTAATGGCTGCACATGTGTTTTAATGAGCTCTACAATTTTGAACGTTTTTAACGAAATATGTGGGTCTAATAAACTTTTAACTATACAGAAATCTTCTTTACCGTTTGGGTAACATGGCTAGCGTTTTTCAACATCTTTATTGTTCAATTTATCGACGAAATTTTGTCATGTTTTCTTCGGACTTCCAACACGGCGTGATTGGTGGTGCTGAACGAAGTAATACATGTCTCAAATATTCGACCGAATCTTTCTTAGATTCTCCTTTAAATCTGATTCCTTAAGCAACCGTGCTCTCACCAAGTCATTAGTTATGCTACATACATTTCTATCATGTATTAATCCATCTTTAAGGTCAGAAAATTCGCATCTTTAAGCTTTATTTCGTAATTCAGTAACATAAGCATCTATTGTCTCACCTTCCTGTTGATTTCTTGAAAAAAAAAGAGTGTCTTTCAAATGTTAAATTCTTTCTTGAGTTACAATACCTTTCGAACTTTTCCATTATTTTATCCACCTTGATATTATCTCCCTCTTCATCCCACTGGAATGTATTATACACTTCTAATGCCTCCAAACCAACCACGTGTAATAACCCCATGGCTTGCACTTTTCCGTCCTTTTTATCTAAACCCGAGGCAATTTGATAGATTTCAAACTGCTGTTTGAACCTTCTCCAGTTTTCTGCTAAGTTTCCTGTTAATATTAACGACTTTGGAGGATCTAACTTATCCATATTTATTGTTTTTTTTACACCTGACACCATGTAATAAGTTACTATTGCATAAGTTCAAAACCAAGATGGCTGACCTCTATTATCAAATCTACAGTCCTATTTATACCTAACTATTTACACAGGTAACCCAAGCACTTAACATTACAACGACGACAATATTCTACGTGCACATATTTTTGAGGCACTCGATAAAGCTCTATATATCTATCCAAACTCTGCAATAATATTAGCTGGAGATTTTAATAAATTTGCACCTAGAAACTTGTGCTCTTCCTATACACTGAAGCAACTCGTCGATAAACCCACCCGTGGAAGCAATATTTTGGACAAAATTTACACCTTTGTCCCAACATTTTATGATAAGGCTCATATCCTCCCCCCTATAGCAGCGTCGGATCATTCAAGTGTTCTTTTGTCCCCTAGTACTTCATCTTCTTGCGAGACAACTCCAAAGAGAACAATTCAGTTTAGAGTCTGTAATCCCTCCAATAAGGATGCTCTCCGACATTTTTTGAATACATACGACTGGTCTGTGGTTTCTGATCTCGAGTCTTGCGAGGAGAAACTAGACTGTTTCATGAGCACAGTACAGTCAGCATTAGATATGTTCATTCCTATTCGCACTATGAAAGTTCACCATAATGATAAACCTTGGATGACCCGCAAAATTAAAGATTTAATCTCAAAATGTCAAAAGGCCTGGTCGAACGGTTCCAGTTTTACATATAAATTTTACAGAAACAGGTGCAATCGCAAATGCAAAAACGCCCATCGTTGTTTCTATGAAGAAAAAGTCAATAATAATGCAAACGTTAACCCAAGCAAATGGTGGCGCCAAGTAAAACAATTAGCCGGCCTATCAAAACCAAATCTTTTGACCAGTATGTTTCATGATGGTGAGTTTTGTTATGGCAAAGATCTTGCTGAGATGATAAATGTTTCCTTCTGTAAATTGACAGAAGATATTCCGTCACTCCCAAGGGAACAAATCCGATCTCCCTCAAACTCTCCAATTCTTGACTCAACCCCCCATGATTATAACATCAGTGTTGACTCAGTTGAAAAAGCTTTGTCCAAAATTCCAAAGAAAAAGTCAATTGGCCCGGATTCAATACCAAACTGGTTCTTAAAGGATTTTGCCTCTATCTTTGCTCCTCCAATAACAAGCATTTTTAATGCCTCCATATCGCAGGGTCAGATACCAACTTTATGGAAAAGTGCAGATGTTATTCCTGTACCGAAAATCCCGAAACCTGTAATAGTTGACAATGATCTCCGGCCAATATCGCTGACTGCAGTTTTGAATAAGATATTGGAAGGCCATGTCTTTGACTGGCTATATCCTTACATTTCGGAATTCGCTGACTCTCGACAGTTTGGAAATTTGAAAGGAGTATCAACTACGCATGGGTTGGTCTATTTAGTTCATCGCTAGCTCGAAGCCACTGATTCCCCCAAAACAATCGTCCGTTCATGTATGATTGACTTTTCCAAGGCCTTTAACAGGATAGATCATAACATTCTCTTATATAAGCTCGAACATATGAAGATACCTGCTATTTTACTCAAATGGTGTGAAAACTTTCTCCGAGATCGAAAGCAGCGAGTAAAGTTAGGCAATAATAAATCCAGTTGGAAAGCTTCACATGCCGGAGTACCACAGGGTACTAGATTAGGTCCACTATTTTTCCTCGTCATGATAAACGATTTATGTCCTGACTATCCAATGTATAAGTATGTGGACGATTGTTCATCCTACGAAATTCTCTCACACCTGTTTAACACCTCTACTATTCAAGAGCAAGTAGACTCGATTTCGACATGGTCTTCCTCCAACCACATGTTGATCAACGTTAAAAAAACTAAGGAGTTCCGAGTCTCTTTTCTAAAATCATCTCCCCTCCTGGACCCAATCGTCATAGGCGGTCAGCCTCTTGAACTTGTGAAATGTTTTAAGTTACTTGGAATCTATTTGTCATCTGACCTATCATGGAACACCCATGTGGAATATATGTGTGGGAAAGTCAGTAAACGTCTATATATATTACGCATTTTGAAACGAAGCGGTTTTTCAGTGAACCATTTATGTAAAGTGTTTTGCTCTTTCATTCAACCTATATTGGAGTATGCGTGCCCGGTTTGGCATTTTTCTCTGACCGCAGCAAACAACGAAGAAATTGAACAGATTCAAAAACGTGCCGTGAAGATCCTCCTACCAGGAACACCATATAAGGAAGGTATTGCAGAATTAAATCTTGAATTACTAAGTGAAAGAAGAACTGAGATCTGTAAACGATTTTATAAATCTGTTTTTCAGTCCACCAGTAAGTTAAAAGAATTAATTCTGAAGCAGAGACAAATTAACTATTCTTTGCGTCAACCATGCAGTTTTGAACCTTTTAAGAGTAGGACTACCCGTTTTAAAAATAATTTTATACCTGCAGGTATAAAGATTTGGGATAATCACCCATTTTAATATCAATATTAATAGTTAGTTTTAGTTATATATTTCTATATAATGTACACATACGTATTTCAAATATTCTAGGTAATATTTGCAAAGTATTGTATTTCTAATAATAATAAATGTATTAGCTATTGATCTTGGATCACTCAATTCCATTCCATCATTATTAATAAGTTTGATTTTCTTTTGACTAGTTTCAGGCTTAAAATGTATAATTTGTTTAATTCCTTTCCAGATTCTTTTGGTGTTTTTAGAATTACATAAAAAGTAGCTGTTATAGTAATTCTTTTTACTAATTTTCAAGAGATGATTTAATTTATTTCTATAGTACTTAAACTTGTTATAGTGTAATAAGTGGATTTAGTCTTAAGAAACTTCCTATGTAATCTATTCTTTTTTTCCAAGGACTTTCTAAGAGCTGATGTGATCCATGGTTTTGACTTCAATTTTATCTCATTTCTTCCCAATTCTTTTACTGGGATATGTTTATCTATAACACTAGTTATTAAATCATGAAAAGACTTAAACATAGAAGATGGATCATTGCAAGGTTCAAAGACTTCCTCCCAATCAATTGCTTGAATATCATTAATTAGGTGTGATTGATTAAAATTGGAATAATCCCTTTTATGTAATTTGATATTTGAAGGTAAAGCACTAAATTTATTTAAAATAAGAAAATTAGGTAGGTGATCAGTAATGTCAGCAGTAATATTACCACTAATGACAAAGTGCTCCAAGGAATTAAAGAAAATATTATCCATGAGTGTTGCTGAATGATCAGTAATTCTAGTTGGTTGGAGTATATGAGGTTGAAAAAAATATGATCCTAAAGTATTAATAAATGTGTCAGAAGCAATATGAGACTCATATTTCAAAAGATCCACATTGAAGTCACTCACCCATTATCAAGCAAAATTTGTTTTCTTGGGTTATCTTATCAAGTATTGGATTTAAGTATTGGATGAAATTATCCACATCACCATGAGGATGTCTATAAAGGACTCCACAAATGATATTTGAATTAGTATGATTTTGCACTTCAATCCAAAGAGCTTCAAATTCACTAGTCGAAACCGAGAAATCAGACCGTAAGGTAAAATTTAAATTATTTGTTATATAGATTCCAGAACCCCCAGCATTTGAAAGACTGGGTTGTGAAATAAAATTATAACCTTCAATGTCAATATTGGTTAAGGGCATTTGGTCCAGCTTAAGTTTTATTTCAGTGAGCCCTATAACTGAAAAAGGAAAAGAAAGCTCAGATAACATGATCTGAAGTTTATCAAAATTTGCTGATAAACTTCTAATATTACAATGCAGAGTTGCAAAGGCTTGGTTATCAACAAGGCACTGTCGTATGTCACAATTTGAATGGAACTGGTGAGTACTATAATAATCAAAATTACTATCAAATGGCATATTTAGATCTATATCTCCACCTGAAAGATGTTGAAGGTTGGTAGCAGGAGAGGTTATTCTAAGAAAGGGATATTCAGATACATTACTGAGACTATCCCTTTCCCCACAATACTCTGGGTTTACACACAAACTACAAGTATTTATAGAAGTCATAGTATAAAAATGTACTTATCTATTTGGACAGTTTTAGTAGACCCTCTTTACTGTTGATATGAATAGCATTACAGTCCATATCTTTCCTGATAAAAACCTTCCCATTTGATGTCCATATAAATTTGTAACCATTGTCTTTCTTGTACTTTGAGCAACTATTAAAAAGATCCTTATTTGCTTCTGTGAGACTCTCTGATATATAAATGTGATTATATATTGAATATCCCAGATCCTTTGTAGTTTTACTCCATAGCTGACCTCTAGACCGATAGAATTTTTCTTTCACATCACGTCGAACAAATTTTGCAGTAATTGTACGACAGTTAACAGCTTTGTTTGATTTGGATGGCAGACGATGACTAATTGATATATCACTATTGTTAATCCCAATGGTAGAACGAAACGATTAACTCTTAGCAATAACCAATGAGACAACACTTGGGTTGAACGGTGCGCAGACAAATCGAACTCGACAGAATTTGAGTATCGAACAAGTAAAATATTATAACTTTAATCCAAACGTTCGTGGGTTTGATAGACGTGAATTGACACAGAATTGTGGCAATTGTTAATCGTGGAAATCGGTTCGAACTAAATAACGTGACAATGCAAAAATATCTATCTAGTACTTAATATTAACACAATAACTCATTGTTCGTGCGGTATCATAAAAACATGCGACTATATGAATGGAAGTAAATCTATATCGAATACACTATGAATTAAGTCTAAATCTATACGTGGTAAATCATTTGACCAGTTCGGAATACCAAATTAAAACGCAAACTACGAGTAACCTAACTAACAAACAATTGTACTAGTACTGAAGAAAGATCAATATGTACTTACTTTGGTTTCCACGCGCACCGACGTTGACTTTATTGCTTTCGTGTAGAACGTGAAACCGAAACAAGTACACAAACGAACGTGATAGAAATTTCTAAATTATACTAAATCCACCGACATAAATTTTGATGTCCTCTTACTAGGAGTAACACGTTGAATAGTGCCTTGATCTTCCTTGAGTCACGCAATTTTACTATTATCTACTGCCCGCAGGCATTTAATTTTACGAGCATGCTGATTGATATTAAGCGTTAGATAGCGTGGCGTCAAGGTGTTAGGACTAAACTTGCCTACAAGTAGGTGTTTCAAAACTAACATTCCGGCCCCTTAAAGGCGGAACCATGAGCAGCCTTTACCTATAGTTCTAACACATAAAGTTTTGAAACAAAACACAGATTATCTACTAGAGACAAACTGGACAATATTGATCTAATTGTGACTATTAGGTCCATGCATGTTATAGAGTCTACTTATCGTTCTGGTTGCATCAGCTTCCTCCAACAACACAATCTTGTTCACCGGTCGTATGAGCTCACTCGTCCTTGTCTTCAACTTCACGGAGCGTACGAGACCATCGTTGAGGTTGGTATAAACTTCCAGAACTCGTCCAAGTGGCCAGAAGTTTCGTGGTGTCTTATCATCCAGGACCAGCACAATGTCATTGACTGCAAGTTCCTGTGTCGTTTATTCCACTTCTGCCGAACCTGCAAAGTTGGAAGATATTCCCTGATCCAGCGGCGCCAGAATACGTCTGCTAAGTACTGTACTTGGCGCCATCTCCGACTGTATGCATCTTGCTTGGTGGTAGTTGTGGGGGGAAGTGTGGGCCCGGCTCTCAACAACAACAGGTGGTTAGGGGTCAGAGGTTCCATGTCGCGCGGGTCATCGGAGAGCTTGGTGATTGGTCGTCCATTTACGATTGCCTCGACTTCGCACATCAATGTATTAATGCCTTCGTCGTCCAGGATTTGTTCTCTGGTCACAGCCTTGATCACCTTTCGTGTGGTTCTGATACACCTTTCCCAGACACCACCATGATGGGAACCAGTGGGAGGATTAAATGTCCACTTGACATTCTTTTGTAGAAGAAATTCGTTGATCTGTGATTGGTTCCATTTCTTCACAGCTTCACGTAGCTCTTTCTCTCCCTTTACAAAGTTTCCTCCGTTGTCCGATCGAATTTCGTCTGGTTGGCCTCTCCTCGAGATGAATCTACGCAGGGCATTGATAAAAGAACACGTGTCTAAAGAGCTTGAGACTTCAAGATGGATAGCACGGGTCGTCAAACACGTGAAGAGGACGCCATAGCGCTTCACTGTCACTCGTCCACGTCGCACTTCGAAGGGCCAAAACAGTCTACTCCGGTGTATGTAAAGGGGGGGTTGGAAGGTGTTGTTCGATCCTTCGGAAGATGAGCCATTTTCTGTTGACTCACAGGCGCTTGTCGTTTCTTGCATCCAATGCATCGGTTGAGCACCCGGCGTACCGTCTGTCTGCCGTTGATGATCCAATAACGCTGACGTATTAAAGACAAAGTATACTCTAAACCAGAATGCCCGGCAAGATTGTGATGATGATTCACGATCAACGTTACGACGTGGTGATTCTTCGGTAAAACAACTGGGTGCTTTGCTTGTTGACCAATCGGTGCTCGATCTAGGCGACCTCCAACGCATACGAGCCCATGTTTCAAGATTGGGTCGAGCTTGAAAATTTTGCTGCTCTTCTTTAGCGCCCTTGCGTCCTTCGGACTTGTTTCGCTGTTGACTTCGCGGAGAATCTTTCGTTCCTCCTCGAAACACTTCTTCTGTACGTGCCTTAGAATCACAGATTCAGCATTCCGTAGCTCCTCTACATCGATGGGAGTATATGTACCGTTGGAGTCGTTCGCTACTGGCTCCCCCGGCCCTTCGTCTTTTGATCTGACGTTGCAAATTGGTCTTGTATCGAAGGATCCATGCCATGATTTTTCTGAGGTGATTCCAAGATGAAAAGCGTTCAATGATCGAATCGATAGGATTTTCATCGGATTCTTTGGCGACTGTCGAGCAAACAGAAGGCTTCTTCACTTCTAAATCTGTATCTTCAGCGTTATTGAAGTCGGCTGGTCTCGTTGGCCAGTTTTCGAATGGCTTTAAAAGGAACGTTGGACCATTAATCCATCGTTCGAGGGCATCCGGTTGAACTCCTCTCGACGCATCATCCGCGGGGTTGAGCTCTGTGTTCACATAGTGCCACTGAGACGGGGAAGACGAGTTGTGAATAGCAGCGACTCGGTTCGCTACAAATGTTTGGAATCGTTTGTCTTCGTTCTCGATATACCGTAACACGCACGTGCTGTCGGTCCAAAAGAAGGATTGATTGATATGCAGGCTGAGCTCTCGTCGGCACATTCCGTCTAATTTCGTCGCTACGACTGCAGCTGATAACTCCATTCTTGGGATAGTAAGTGGTTTGATCGGTGCAAGTCTGGACTTGCCCATCACGAAAGAACATTTTACCTGATTACCTTCGTCTTCGATTCTCAGGTACGATACAGCGCCGTAACCGTGTTGCGAGGCGTCTGCAAAATGGTGTAGTTGGATTGTTTTAATCTCTCCGTGATCTTGGGATTTAAAACAGCGGTCGACTACGAGTTGCTCTAACTTTGGCAGTTCTTCGAGCCACGATCGCCAGCGATTGAGATGTTCTTCGGGAATTTCTTCATCCCAACCTAGCTTCATGCGACAAAGGTCTTGAAGGATAAGTTTAGCTTGGAATACAAACGGGGCGGCGAACCCGAGTGGATCGTACACCGAGCTAATGATCGACAATATGCCTCTTCTCGAGGGAGGACGGTCCTTTATAACGATGCTGAAGCCAAACTGATCGGATGATATATTCCATTGCGTTCCCAGAGCTCGCTCGACAGACCAACAGTTGAAATCGAGGTTCTTGACGATAGATGCTCTTTCAGATTCGGGGATCGCTTCGACGACCCTTCTTGAATTCGACAGCCATTTCGTCAACTTGAAACCTCCTCGGGCCAGCAGCTCACGTAGTTGCTGTGACAGATTAACAGCTTCTTCTTCTTCGCTAACTGACTTAAGGCAATCGTCGACATAGAAGTTCCTTTCTACGGTTTCAATAACCTTAGGATCAAATTCAGCTGGTTATCTTTGGCGGTCCTCTTGAGTGCAAAGTTGGCACAGCTTGGGATGACGCTCCGCCGAAAAGATGCACTCGCATTTCATACTCCTCTGGGTCTTTGGAGAGATCGCCGTCGGGCCACCACAGAAACCTGAGGGCGTCGCAGTCACTTGAAGGAACGCGTACTTGATAGAACATCGCCTCGATGTCCGCCATCATCGCCACCGGTTCTTCCCTGAACCTCGTTAACACGCCAACGAGCGTATTCGTAAGATCCGGCCCCTGTAACAGCTGGTCGTTCAACGAGGTGTCACGGTACTTGGCAGAGCAATCAAACACGACGCGAATCTTTTCGGGTTTTTGCGGGTGGAACACCGGGTGATGGGGAAGGTACCAGAATGATTTCAGCGGACCGATATCTTGTGTAGTAGCCTTTCTTGCATAGTCGTTCAAGAATAGATTGTCCATAAACTTCTTGTACTTTTCCAGAAGTGATGGATCTTGTTGAAGTCGCCTTTTAAGAGATCCTAGACGTCGTTGGGCTTGAGGCATATTATTAGGCAGGTAAGGTGGGAAATTTTTCCAAGGCATACCAATCTCGTAGTGTCCATTCACTAACTTTACTGACCCTTCCATTATGTTCAAAGCCCTTTTGTCATTCTGTGACATAGTCGATTCGAGTTCACGGTTCACGTCGTTAAACTCCATATTACAAAACTCTTCGAAGCGCTGCTCCAGTGTGCTGTCTGCTTGAACGGGATTTGCTGTCGGGACGTCGACATCTTCTCTACCCAGCGGTCCATTCAGAACCCATCCGAATATTGTTTTTGTGGCAAAAGGACCCCCATTCTCGCTCATCCGTACTTCTTCAGGCTGTAGCATCTCTGGAACGTCGCTACCGATAAGGAGGCCTATGTCAGCATCAATGTGTCGAATTGTTATGCCTTTTAGGTATGGCCATCGTTCGATATCTTCTTGCCTCCCAATGCATTCTGCGCGAATAGGCAGGCTCTTGGTTGAATAAACCTTAGGGAGATCGACATGATTTCGTTGATCCAGATCGAAAACATCCATTCGACGAGAGAACATTCAACTGGGGCACCTTCGCCGAGCATCGTTGTCAGCGACAACTTCGCCTTTCTTCCTTCGTTGTTCAATGCCTTCAAAAGGCCTTCTGTACAAAAGGAGGTGTTTGAGCCAGAGTCCAAGAACGCGTAGGTTTCTACCATTTCGGTGCAACCTTTCACTCTAACTCGAACCGGAACTACAGCTAGACCCGTGACCGAGGACTTCTTCAACTGTTCCCTATTTGGAGATCTCCTTACGTAACCGTTGTTGGCAGAATTCGTTGATCCCTCAATTTCTTCCTTTGTAGCTTGATTTGAAAGGGGTTTTTTGTCTTCGTGATCATTAGGTGTAGACTTGGGATGTAGAAACGTTGAGTGTTTACCGGTGCATCCTTCTATCTTACAGAAACTCTCTTTAGGGCACGAGCGTACAAAATGTCCAGCGTTGAAGCAATTCAAACAAAGTCTCTTGTTCTTCACGAATTCCATTCGCTGATCAAGTGACATCTTCCTGAACTTTCCGCAACGAGCTAGCCAGTGGTTTTCATTGCAGGGACATATATTCTTGTATGTCCTGCCGTCTTGGTCTTTGCCACCCGCTTTCTGGTCTCCTTGGGTAGCAAAGCCGTTTGCTCTCCTGTCATGCGTTCTCTTTCCCTTTGTTTCCTCTTGTCTTCCCTTGTTTTCGTTCACAATCTTCCCGAAGACTGGGTGGGTAGCTGCTCTTGCCTTAACCGTTACGAACTCTGTGACATCGTTTATCGTGACATCTCGGCCTTGCTTAGCTACGATCCCATCGACAACATCCCGCCACTTCAGTCTCATTCCAAACGGCAAGCGGTTAATAATCTTTCGTAGGTTCTCGGGATGGTCCAGTTTCGTCAGAGAGCCGATTTCTTTCAAGGTGTTGGTGCAACTTGTCAGTTGGATTGAAAACTGGAGAAGCCCATTTCCATCTTCAGCCTTGATTGGTGGTCCTTCTGTCAGTTTTCCTATATGCGCTGCAGCTATTCGAAAACTCTGTCCGTACCTTTCCTTGAGTAAACGTCTTGCTTCGTTGTAACCCTTCTCTGGTTCCATGGACAAACAACTCTTCATGAGTTCCTGGGCCGGCCCAGACGTGTACTGTACTAGGTAATAGAGGCGGGAGCTGGAACTTGGCGTTTTCGTTTCGACAAGATGTTCGAAACTTCGGATGAAGTCACAATATTCGATAGGATCTCCGTTAAAGATCTTCATGGTAGGTTGTGGTAATGTTAGCGCTGTTACGCCTTGCATCTGTTGCTGAATCATCTGTTGAAGAACAACGTTCTGGCGGTCTTGGGTTTCCATTAGACGCTGGAACGAGTGATCATGAGGGAGCGCACTGGCTGGAGTCCACTCCGGAGTAGTCGGGTTTAGCTGCTGACTATTGAACGCTTCCCTTTGTCGTAGGCTATTCTCTGTAGCATGTGGTTTGAGAGATGCTGGTTTATTTGCGCGGACGTGTTGCTGAATCGACTTCGCCGCAACGTGACGCGAACGGGCAGATCGGTTGGAGTTAACATCACTAGCTTCAGATTGTTCATAGACATGTTTCTCTGCTTCCACGGCAGCTATTTCTGCTTGAAGTTCGACTTGGGATTTTTTCTGTTTTATTTTGAGCTCTTCCAATTGAAGTTCATGCAGTTTGTTAAGCGCATTCGCTTTCGCTTCAAGCGCGGCTTGTTTTGCGGCAGCTCTTGCCCTTGCGCTGGACGAACTCCTAACTGAGGTAGCGATTGATCGTGTTTGAAAACGCGACGACTTGTGTGATCCGGCAGTGGAAATAGAATCCTCTGGTTGAATTTGGTTTTGGCTTTCTTGCCCAAGTTGAATAGCCGGTTGTTCAAGCCACGATTGAATTTTCGTCCTATGCTCCGAAACGAGTTCGTTAACCGAATTAAAATACAATTTAGATTCCTCGACTTCATGCTCTTCTTTGAGCAAATTATGGTAAGCTTCATGCGCAACTTCGAAATGTTTTAAAACTTCATCTAGTTCCTTAGCAATTTCCTTTACAGAATCGACATTGTCGCATGATGTCAGTATCTCATTGACTTTATTAGCCTTTCGCGTTACGTTTCCTTTTGCAATACTTCTCGCCTTTTTTAATTGATCCATGATATGTTCAATATCCGAGTCCATTAAGACGCGTTGAGTTTTGACGTTTTAAATTAAGATAAAGTTCTCAGGAAATAACTGGCATTCCTTCTCAGTGCCCGGAGCACGAAACGAGAGGTAAATTCTTCAAATTCTTTCAGTGTGAATCAAATTCGAACTTAAATGTTAATCCCAATGGTAGAACGAAACGATTAACTCTTAGCAATAACCAATGAGACAACACTTGGGTTGAACGGTGCGCAGACAAATCGAACTCGACAGAATTTGAGTATCGAACAAGTAAAATATTATAACTTTAATCCAAACGTTCGTGGGTTTGATAGACGTGAATTGACACAGAATTGTGGCAATTGTTAATCGTGGAAATCGGTTCGAACTAAATAACGTGACAATGCAAAAATATCTATCTAGTACTTAATATTAACACAATAACTCATTGTTCGTGCGGTATCATAAAAACATGCGACTATATGAATGGAAGTAAATCTATATCGAATACACTATGAATTAAGTCTAAATCTATACGTGGTAAATCATTTGACCAGTTCGGAATACCAAATTAAAACGCAAACTACGAGTAACCTAACTAACAAACAATTGTACTAGTACTGAAGAAAGATCAATATGTACTTACTTTGGTTTCCACGCGCACCGACGTTGACTTTATTGCTTTTGTGTAGAACGTGAAACCGAAACAAGTACACAAACGAACGTGAATAGAAATTTCTAAATTATACTAAATCCACCGACATAAATTTTGATGTCCTCTTACTAGGAGTAACACGTTGAATAGTGCCTTGATCTTCCTTGAGTCACGCAATTTTACTATTATCTACTGCCCGCAGGCATTTAATTTTACGAGCATGCTGATTGATATTAAGCGTTAGATAGCGTGGCGTCAAGGTGTTAGGACTAAACTTGCCTACAAGTAGGTGTTTCAAAACTAACAACTATCATTCACAGATACTCCAATCAGCTGACCTACTTTAACAACGACCTCATTAGTGACTTCACCAGTGACATCTGGAATGCCTTTAATTTCGACACATTCACGTCTCCCATATTGTTCAAGGTCATTATAAGACATTGATAATTTCTCCAACGATTTCTCTAAATTTCTAACAGAGTTTTTCAACACAGTATTTTCGCCTTCCAATGATGTTATTTTCTTGCTAAAGTCATCATATTTCTGATCAATGAACTTGGCGAAATCCATTACCTCTTGAAGTGTGTGTTTGAATTCATTCACAAGTTCAGCGAGAGGTGCGATTTTAGATTCAAGTTTCTCTTCTAATTTTTCGTCTAAGAGTTTAGAGATTTGTTCAATAGGTATGGTAGCCATTTTACAACAAAAAAACAGACAAAATACAAACAAAGATGATTAAACAAGCAAATATATTTGAAGAATTATCTAATTTCTTC
Source organism: Dendronephthya gigantea (assembly GCF_004324835.1). Lineage (NCBI taxonomy): Eukaryota > Metazoa > Cnidaria > Anthozoa > Malacalcyonacea > Nephtheidae > Dendronephthya > Dendronephthya gigantea. The sequence goes on along the minus strand of NW_021163056.1, from coordinate 335,252 downwards.
GGAGCTTCAAAAAGTCAGCCATCTTGTCTAGACCGTCAAAATCTTATATTTGATATTGACCGTCATATCTTATATTTTATATTAGACGAGAGAAAAAGCCATGTTTATTTTTTAGTAGGTGAGTTTTAGTAGTTGAGTAACTAAAGTTATCAGTTCGTATTTGTAACCAAGATGGCAGTAATGTTCTATTACATCCCGTTCGACAACAATTGCAATAATAATAATTTGTAGAAATATATTTAAATATGATTAATCGAAAGGTATGAAAAATTACATTTAAAATTTTATAATATTGGAAACCCCAGATTCCCAGAGTACTTGTAGCACTCTGAATGGAACATTAAGTAACTAAACAATATTCAGCATGTTATAATGGTACTTTACCATTTCTTTCGCAACCACAGGATGGAAAAAATTGAATACAGACTTTGGGTGGAAACTCAGAAGAACATTGCATTCAAGCCGACATTGGGACATGGCCCATGATCGCACTGCAACTGGTGATTATTTTCACCAGATCCGAATTTCAAGACATTAGATTTTCTACAAGGAACAAAAAAGTTAAATTAAGTACTAGGTGAAATTATACCATATAATCTCACTCAAGATTTTTTTCATGACTGTTTCATCACCCTGTATACATAGCCATAGACTGTAGGCTAGTGTTTCATAGGCTTTGTCGTTAATAATATGACAGGTTAATAGGGACATGCAAGTATCCCAAAATTAATTTATTTATTAAAGCCTGGAACACAACATTCACTATGTTTGAAGGTGAATAATTAAACAACATCAACAATAATAAATCTACAATGTGTTTCTAAAATAGAAATGACTGTATTTAAAGTAGTTTGGCGCCATTGAAATGTAGAGTTGACCTTGCTTAAATGTTGCGTGCCTGAATGCATGTGCGGTTCATATTTTGCCTAGAAAACGTGTCGTTGACATTGCTTATTTAGTTAAGGAGAACAGTATTTGTTGGGCTGCTATGGTCTAATTGTAACGCATTTACAATAATATTAATAATACCCTTTATCTATACTATGTATGAAACAGAACAGAACTCAACATGAATGTATGTCAGCTTACTTAAAAATACAGGTCACTAATTATTTTAGTAGCAATATAATATTTAGGTTTCTTATAAGTAAATGTTTTTCAGCAATCTCATCGGCTGATAAAACGGTTGTATCCACATGTAGGAAGTTTGTAATTACTTCCAGAAATACAGTAAGACTGAGTGGTTGAATCGTTCTCATCGACAATTGTTATTTTAGCGACGACCATCACTTTACAAACTTGAAAACCCATTCTATCACCACAACAGAGACACTTTAGGATCTTTGTTTGAATTGCAGGAGGAAGTTTACCAGAACACTCAACAACACAACTTCGAAACGTTTCAATATTGACTGATCTTATTGTAAACTTCACTTTTATTCTGTTATCATCAGGCGGCAGTAATAATGCAAAAGTGGTGGAATCATTCAACGCCTTGAGAGCTTTATCATCGTCCTTGATAATCCGAGTTGCTCTGGTGGTGGTTAGGTATTTAGACTGCTTGTGAAACCTTACCTCGACACCATGGAATTGATAAACACACCCATCTTTGATAGTTTCAATCTCATCCTCCCAGATTGTGATTGCCAAGACACCAGTGCCGTCAGTTATGGCGCATTTCAGCATTCTCAAATTGTTCTTTCCAACAGTTTCTTCATCAGCGCCTTTTGTTACTTCCTTCTTTCCAACAGTTTTTTCATCAGTGCCTTTTGTTACTTCCTTTGACATTTACAAAAAGGCCACTTTCTGTTTCTGATGAAACAACAGACAATGACGTGATGACATTTCGTCTTCCATTGTCTTCGTACTGGAAGCTGTACTCTGATGAAGCTGGGGTTTGCACAACATTTATATTCTTTATAAGAATTTCCTCTTCACTTCCATCCAAGGATGGAGACGTGACATAATTGGATATTTTAGCCGGGGTAATCGTCTGTTTTTTTTGGCGAATATGTTGTATCTGTCCTTCACAAAACAAATGGCTCTCACTCGTCCGGTGGCAGTTTGTAACTTCATATCAAACCACTTTCGTTTTGGGCCCTGTCGAATTCTGGATAAGTCATATGGATATAGCCAATAATTGGTGGCAATGGTTTTTTTGGTGACTTTTTTTACTTTTCTGGCTATGATATCGTTGATTTTCCTGGGACAACATTGTTGATTTTCCTGGAGACGACATCATGCAATCAAGCGTGCGGCATTTGTAATGATTTTACAGTAAAACTCAATCCTGCCAGTATATTCAATGAACAGTGAACTGTTTGATAGTGAGCTTGTCAAATGTCAGTCACTGAGATATAACCATTTAGAGCAATGGGGTGATCTATTTTTGGCCAATGAGCGAACAGTGTTTTGTCAGGTGATCACGTGATGTCATCAGGGAAAACAAGGTTATCAAGGTTCTAATTTTACAGATTAGTGGCAATAGCCAATTTTAGTCTACCATTCTGGCCAAGAATGCCCAAGATTGTCAATTTCATATACTATTATAGCAAAAATATAGAAATGAAATTTGACTATGGAGCGAAGTACAAATAAATATTTGCAATATAAAATTTTCAAGAAAATCATTTCAAGCTTTTTCAGGACTTACACGACAAAAAATGTATCACACAAGTATAAAATAATACATTTACATTATTATTACAATTCACAAATGCCATTATAGGTAGCCTAACAATCTGCACGGCGTGACATATTACTGTGTCAATGCTTCTATATTGACTACAGTGTTTTAGTTCCGACGAAAGCTGTCAAAAAACTAGTTGTAATAGTATTGATTCGTATTGTTCGTAATGTCAGTCGACGGTTCAAACATTTAGGTATTAATAAGTATAAATTTATAAGCATTTGTACATCTAAAACTGCGAGAACATCGATCATATATCTTGCTTTCATATAGGAATTTAAAAATATACATCGCACCAAGGAATATGCATTATAAATGTTGCACCGTATAATGTCTTGATTGACTTCTATGCATATATATTTTGCATCCTTCGCATTGTTTGTAAAATATGGCTTGTAATTGTATTGTCGGATAATTATATTTTGTAATATACATCGCACCAAGCAATATGCATGTAAATGTTGCACCATAGTAATGTCTTCTGTGCATATATATTTTGCACCCTTCGTATTGTTTGTAAAATGTGGCTTCTATTGTCAGATAATTACATTCCTAATTACATTCTGGGTCAACGATAACACACGACAATTTTGAGCCTGATGACCATCATTGTGCCATTCTTTTGTGCCGGTGCCTGCTTACAACTGCTTGCATTTTCCGTAGTTTTCACTATTTTGATTGTCTGATTCAAATCTAACGCTTCGTGCTAGAGCAATCGTTCTTTCAACTTTTTCGAGTGACATTTTTGCATGATCTGATCGCGAATCATTTCATTCTTGAGCTCACCAAATTCACACGACTTAGCGAGTTCCCATAAAGCTGTTAAATAAGAGTCATAGGTTCATCACGCTGTTGAGCACTGCATCTGAATTTATATCTTTTGCTCACCACATTTCTTTTAGGAGCAAAATACTTCTGGAGAGCTAGTTCTGCTTTTTTAAACAATTTCTTCTGTCCAGGCAAAGTTTCAAAGATTCTCGAGTAGCTGGGCCAAGACAATGTAGTAATGTTGCTCTGATTTTTCACACTAAGTTCAGTCGCTATAGCGTAAATTTCAAACACATTAATCCACTGCTTTCATTCAGTAAACAAATCGGAAGCATTTGGATTGAATTTCGCTGGCGAAGCAAGTCTACTTTCAGCCATAGCGTTATTCTTGTCGCCAATATGTAGTGTTGTTAGTGAAGCCAAACACACACACACCAGCCTGCATATAATACAGATTACTCACTTTAATAGAATATATCTCTTTTATACATATTATATAACTAAGTCATTAAATGTCACTATATTACAGTCACCTTGGAGAAAATGGTTTGGATTGGGGAACTGCGACTTGTTTGTGGACATTGAAGGCAATATTATTCAAGAGTTTCAGGAGAGTAAATTGATTTCTTTATCTGTTGTTGATAATCAATCCTTGGATCAGTGGTTCGGCCTGGAGTTCGCATCTGGAATTTCTGTCAAGGCAAAGTTGCACTAGGAAAATCTTTTTGCATCTTTTTTTACAAAAATAAAGAGATTCTCCATTCTCTTGGAAAAGAACTCTGCATTTCTTTGGTGTGGCACTTGCAGCCAGTGGTTGTGAGGCTATCGTTGAAGGATTCTACAGCAATGTAGCAGCACACAAAAAGAGTGGTGGGAACACTGTATTGATCCAAAGAGCAATTGTTGATTGGAGCCTAATGGATCAAATATTGTGTACGTAGAAAGTCTGTACACAGATAGAGACAAGAAGTGCAGAATTACAAGTCATCGTTTGGTACAGTATTTTGATGAGAGATTGAGCAAGCAGCAAGGATGTTGTCAGTAAAGTTGTAGATAGGTTGAGTAACGTGAAACCCAGATGCCCTCATGTTATCCAAGCAGACAGTGCCAGACAAAAAATAGACACTCTGACTATATTGTAATTACAGATAGTAGTACCGAATTATTTGGTATTGTCTAATAAAAGTTTTCACTATGGTGCTGGTACGGACTACAGAGTGTGTAAGGTTTATTTATGAAAAGTATATTGCTGTATTATTGCATAACACAGGCCAGGTGCGCCGAGGCTTTATACCTGATTTCATCTCGGGTGCAGCAATGCCCAACTCTGCAGTCTAGACATAAAGTGAACTGATGGTTGTACCTTTCCCTTATACCGCCCCTCTGCTTCATAACATTTGCTCTTAAAACTAGAACTGGTGTTGTTCTTTGTGTCGTACAAAGCGACCGAGAATAGCAAATTTAGCTGTCGATAGTCAATAGGCTCCCTAACTCGCTTGGCCGCCATATTGACTTTTATCTTGCACCTTATTATGCATTCCTCGACCGCTATACTATGTGTTGGCTCAAATGTCTTAAATTTCTGGAGATTTATTCTTTTTATGTCTAGGATCACCCTAGAAAAGAGTCAGGCTGCTCAAATACATGTGAATTAAAACTTTAATAGCTATGTTTTGGCTAAATTATTATATATGCATTTATAATCTGACTTGAACAACATTTTTACTCAATAGAGGTTACTTCTATTGTACTTATTTTTTTCTATCATGTAACCAAACTAAATTTATTTGTCACTTTTTTAGTCATTTGAGGATAATGTATGCCTGCAAGAAAATAAATTCTTATATACTACCTATCTTTGTACGACCCTTGTAAATAAGTTGTTCTTATAATAACAATGATGTAATATGAATTCCTGCTATGAATGACCCTAGAGTAATACCATATTTTTCGCAAGTCGGTAATAGATTCTCTAACACAGGGAATAATAAAAATTCCACACCCACAGGATTAAAGTATGTGAATCTAGATATTTCCTATGGGTATGACATCAGGTATTGACCATGCATAAGGTTGTGATTGATAATCATGCATGAGCAATAACATTTAGAAATTATGTAAGCTATTGAAGTAAGAAAAAGTGTTAAGTGCAGTGAACTCTGATAAAATTATGATGGCTGATATGAGATCACAGAAATTAAAACACCTGCTAAAATGTCTTTAACAGATTATCATGTTCTATTTTGAATTTAACTCTGTGTGATTTTCAGACACTTTTCAAGCAAATTTAGCATAATTTCTTTACCTAAGTTATTTCCAACTGTGCTTAGATTTTCACCAGGAAGCCTGAAATCTCATACTGCATGGCTATGCCAGTTTTTCAACAAAGACAATTTTAATTCCCATTTATTAAATATTTGAATTATCACATGAATTATAATATGAATTACTTTCACGGCATATTGATTAGTACATTTGATTTAAATTGTTACTTTAAAGAATTAAATCATTCAGAGCTTCTATGCAATTACAAACAATTATATATACAATTTTTTCACAAAGAATTATAAGACCTTTAATATGTAAAATCTTCTTAATATCTAGAGGTTCAGAGCAGTTTAAGTTGATGTTTAAACAATGTATATGCTTTTAATGCAGCGGAAATGTGACCAGGATTGAAAATAATAAATTCCTCAGGTTTTCTGGTTGACGCACTTTTTAATATTTACAAGATTTCGAGTGGGTGCTAGAATGCAGTCTTCGATTGGCAGACAAATGCTCGTAAATAATAATCAACCCAAATATATTTCGCTATTCAACAGTTAATTCTATAGCATTTATAGAGTCAAAACTAATCCACAGCATTCTTTTTTCATACATGGTCCAAAAGTAATTTCGCTAAACAGGGCCGGATTAACCATATGGCAGAAGCGGCATATGCCACTGGCCCCGCGGTTTTGGGGGCCCAGCGCTTTACTCAGTTCAATTTTTTATTTGCCGCGTCGGAGACGGAAAAAGGGCGCTAAAGCCGCATGACCACGAAATAAAATAAAGTGACTCCAAAAAGCGAGGCCTCCAAAAAATAAAAATGTCTTATGTCTTAAAATGCCCAATAAGGCATCTCTGCAACCAGATTCTCCCAAAAAAAATTTAGGGTTATGGGAAAATTTAGAAATTGAAAACTCTAAGTAAAGGCAGGGCTGCCCAGAGGGGTGGTCAAATGGGCAATTTGCACCGGGGCCCATGGTCGTAAGGGTCCCTAAAAACCTACAAGAATAAAATTAAACTGTATGTTGTTGGAATATATAGTCCTCTTTCACAAAACGTCTCAGGTTATTTATAGTATAGGTAATGCAATACAGGGTGTTACAAAAAAATGATTCTTCAGGATATTTTGCAGAATTTGGCAAATTTTTGTGTTCGGAGGGATAGTTAAGACTTATCTGGTATACCTAGGCCAAGTTTGGTTTTACATTAACAAAATTATGTTACCGGGGGGGGGGGTGGTTTCTTTCCACTGATGTTGAGAAGGCTTGCGCGCAAAAATGTGAAGCTGAAATTGCGATATTATTTAGATGTCTAAAAGTCGGAAAGTTTTTTAATAAACTGTCAAAGTTTCAGAAAAAATAATGCATACTGGGAGCAACGCACGACCCCTAAAGCTCACAAATATTTCATTGCGCGCAGTGGATTAAGTGCATCGTTGATTTTAGCGTGACCGATCTCATGCAAGGGTGGGCAAATGAATAAATTAAAGCGAGAAACTGAACAAAAAGACGAAGCGATTTAATAACAAGATTTTTATTTGTGATGTTAATCCTCAATATTTCCACCATTTCTTTTTAAGCAAACTGCGGCTCGTCTGAGCATGGTAAACACTGAACGGCGAACCACATTTCTCTGTCCTGCCTCTAATTATCCATTTCGTTCGAAATTCTTTCTTGCAAATTGCCTACGCTACCACTGGCAAATCTAGGCGAATGGACAGACAAATGGTTCGCTGTTCAGTGTTTACTATGCTCAGATGAGCCGCAGTTTGCCTAGAATGAAATGGTGGACATGCTGAGGATTAACATCAGGATTAAGATCATCAGTTTCTCGCTTTAATTTATTCATTTGCCCAACCTTGTATGAGATCGGTCACGCTAAAATCAACGATGCATTTAATCCACTGCGCGCAATGAAATATTTGTCAACTTTAGGGGTCGCGCGTTGCTCCCAGTATGCATTATTTTTCCTGAAACTTTGACAGTTTATTAAAAAGCTTTCCTACTTTTAGACAGCTAAATCATATCTCAATTTCAGCTACACATTTTCGCGTGCAAGCCCTCTCAATATCAGTGCAAAGGAACACCCCCCGGTAACATAACTTTGTTAATGAAAAACCAAACTTCGCCTAGGTATACTAGATAAGTCTAGGAACACAAAAATTTGCCAAATTCTGCAAAATATCCTGAAAAACGAAAATTTTACATTTGGGACACTTTTTTTGATACACCCTGTATTATATTCCATGTTGCGGAAATTTCACTCCCAAAACACAGGAAATCGCATTTGGTGCACGCTAAAAGTTCAAGATTTTCTTGGGGGGAGGATGCCCCTAAACGCCCCTAACACTGCTATAGCCCCAAAATTACAGTAGTACAAATTGTGATTTTTTGCGGATTTTAGTCCCCTAACACGAATTTTACCCTGAACCCCAAAAATTCTGTGGCCGGCCCTGAGTCAAAGGCTTTGATGCTTCACAGGATTGAGGGGCCCCCGCGCTGAAAAAATGCCATGGGCCCTGCGAAAGGTTAATCCGGCCCTGTCGCTAAAGGATTTTGTTCATTTACTTTAGAAAATTATATATATATACATGCGGTGTTTTAAGTTTCACTTAAATTTCCTGAGAAAGGAGCAATATCTCAAGAGAAGTCAGTGTGGGTTGTTGACGTTCTTGCAAATAACAGAATACACTCAAAAAATACAAATAAAATGTTACCTTTTCACAGTTTCAAGATTAAAGATATGTATTAAGCTATTCCATAAAAACAATAACTTGGAAAGAAATTATCCGAAACATACGAGATTCAAAATACAACTGAAAATATGGTATTTTTATACGAACCTTTCATGCTGGAGGAAAATCATTAAAAACTGCCCCATGCTAGGATGATTGGCAAAAATAAAGGGCTATCAGTGTCTTAAAACTGTCAAAATTACAAGGTAAAAAACAAAATTTACTCGAAAGGCAAAGCAAAAGTTTGAAGCGTACTTGTACTCACAGCAAAAATTAGAAAATTAAACAAGACTTTACCTGTAAGGAGAAGTTTGATTGAGATTCTACGAGTTATTGGTTAGGAGCGAAGGAGTCACGTGTGAGATAGCACGGGAAGGATCGAGCGGCAATCTTTAAAGGGAGTGCAAATGGTTTTTGATATTTATTACCAGCTGAAAGCCCTAGGGCTGGTAAAACCATAGGGTGGGTCTTTGACTCCTTCGCTCCTAACCAATAACTCGTAGAATCTCAATCAAACTTCACCTTACTGGTAAGTCTCGTTTAATTTTCTAATTCTATTTCGTCATTGGTTAGTTCCCTACGGAGTCACGTGTTAGACTTTAAAGTAATGAACATGAGCACTGTACTTTTGGTTTATTATAACAACAATGATCAACACATTATGCATGCTTGATCAACTTTAACAATTTTTAAGAGGCTATGCCCAAAATTTTCTTTTTGATTACTTTCAATTGGTGTGTCATAAAATTTACTGAACGTTTTCATGTTCGACCACCCAGCTACTTTCATAATAGTACTGATTGCCATGTTGCCAACCTTCGCGGCAGATGTGGATGCTGACCTTGTGCTGTAAGCACCAAATACTGTAATGTCTATGCTTGCTTTAGTTAAAAAGTCTTTTTGATCCACTTGCCAATGGTTTCTGATGAAACTGGTTTGTGTGGCTTCTGGTAGATCAGAAGTAATTGAGAGCTATCCTTTCGTATAGGTAGCGTCCTTGCCACATACTCTTTAAGAACAGTTACTGGGCATATCATTTTGTCTTCTGTAAAAGATTTTATCTCAATCTGTCCAAAGTGCTTTCCAGGTCGAGTGGTTTTTAAGAGTTTATTTATATAAAAAGACCACAAGTCATCACTCTTAATCACATGTGCAATGTCCAAGCCCTGTATGGTCTGGCAATGCTGTCCTGTAACAAGGGCAAGCAACATGGTTGTCTTCATATTTAGATTTTGAAGGGTAAGTTGTGTATTCTCCCCCAAAGATTTTATGTATTTTATAACCACGGACACATCCCAGATCTGTTTGTAATGTTACGAACACTCCTTGCATGTATCTTGCACTAGTGGATGGTTGCCAAATGTGAAATTGTCTATTAGGTGGATAACGCCAGATAGAGCTGACCGGACTGTGTTCAATGTGCTATAGGATAGTCCATCTTTGTGACATTTATGCAGAAAATCAATTGCTGTCCCCACAATGGGATTAATATCTCGTTCACTACAGTGCTGTTCCCACTTTTGTAAATAGTATCGGTACTGTTTTTGAGTTCCCAGTCTCCATGCTTGTATAATGATTGAAGCAGCTTCCTTTGAAACTCCTTGACTTTCAAGTAATCCCCCGGTAAGTGGCACATTAGTAATTGCAACTTCTTTTGTAGAGGGTGTAATTTTTGAGGGTGAGATGGTAGCCTCAATGTTGTTTGTGTGCTAGGTAACATAAGAGGACGCTTGATTAACATATTAGTTAGATATGGCCACCATGCCTGGGTTGGCCAGTGTGGAACTACTATTATGCCTGTTGACTTCTCTTTTGAAACTTTTTGCAATACTAGGTTGATAATGCAAAAGGTGGGAATGCAAAAAACCACATATTTACCCAGGAGATGTGAAAGGCATTTATGGCTTGAGCCTCAGGGTCAGGTCTGAATGCGACATAAGGCTTACCATTTTTGATTCAGCCCTAAAGCAAACAGATCAATACTGGGTGTTACATCCAGTATTTGGATTGCTTGATCATACACTGTTTGGTCTAGGGGCCCATTCAGAGTTATCGGTACCCCTCCAAGACTCAAAATCTGCAATGACATTATCTTTCCCTGGGATATGTGCTACAGTAATCCATATGCTATTTGTAATGCAAACTTCCCATATTTCTGTAACCAAAAGATTAATTTCCTTGGAGTGACTAGTTCCCATATGGTTTATACAACAAACCATTGTTGTGTTATCAGATAGGAATTTTATATGCTTTTGACAAATATGGTCTACAAATGATTTCAGACTGAGTAATATGGCTTTTACTTCCAGCCAGTTGATGTGTTTCTCAGCTTCCCTAGGGTCCCATGGGCCACCTGTGGATGTGCTACCTATGGAGCAACCCCAACCCATTTTTGAGGCGCCTGTGGTCATGGTTGTGTCAGCCTGTCCATGACTCACCACATTGTATGCACTTTCAACTGAATTTACCCACCAACTCCCTCATCTGAGAGAGTCATGTGTATGTGTGCATTATAATTGCCCTTCCCTAGTCGTAGAGCAAAAGTTTTGTCCATATCTAGGTGCCTATAATGTAGTGGCCCAAACAGTACTCCTGGGAAGCTAGCTGTTATCATCCCAATGACTCTAGCCCCTTCTCGTATTGTAGGTTGAGAAGATTGTTGAAGCTCTTGACAAGCTTCCTTAATTTTTTGTGTTTTTTCTGCTGTAAGCCTGATAATGATTTTTACAGAGTCTAACAGAAAACCTAGGAATACTAGTTTCTGAGTAGGGTATAGGGTCGATTTTTCAAGGTGTATAACAAGACCCACTTGGTCAAGTAATGTAATAGTATCTTTCACATTCTTAACACACAGATTTAAGTCGGCCCCTTGTAAATAAGAATCATCTATGAATATTACAGATAGATGACCTTTGCTTCTCAAGTTTAATAAAACCAGTTTTAGGAGCTTTGTAAACTTCCTAGGGCAAATGGCCAATCCATTGGGGAAACATGTATATTGATAAAGCTTCCCTCTCCATTGAAATTTCAGGTATTTTTTATGGTCTTTGTGAATTGGGACAGAGTAGTATGCATCCTTGAGGTCAATGGATGCCATAAAACAACCCGGACGCATCATACGTATTGCAGTCCAGATTGTGTCCATTTTAAAATGTTGATACTTGATAGATTGGTTTAAACATTTTAGGTTTAAAATCATGCGATTTGATCCATCCTTCTTAGGGCAAAGGAATATAAGTGAAAATGTATTCATTTGGCACATGTGTAGATTCTACAATCGCGCCTTTTCGCAACAGGTTTTGAATTTCAGAATCAATAAACTGTCCTTGTTGGCATGAGTAATTTTGCTGTACAGGTAATTTTATTTGCACAGGGATTTGGTTCAATTCTATGAGTTGACTGACCGGACACTCTCCAGAATTTCTGGATCAGATGTCAATTCTTTCCAAGCAAAATGGAAATTACAAATTTGGCCTGCCTTAAAATTGGCAACTTTGTGTTCAAAATATTTACTTTGTGTTCAAAATATTTAATAATTGATGGCGGCGAAAGTTTGTGTATAGGCACAGTTTCCGAGGTCATTTATTGATTGGGCCAAAATGAGCTCGGTTCTGAGCTCGGTTCTGACCCCGGTGTTGACCCCGCCTGTTGTTCTCCAGCCGTCTGCATGACTGGGTCCTTTGCCATAAAAAAGAAGGCTGTTTGTTACCATAATTGCTTGTGTTTGGTTTGTACGGCCGGTATTGACTTGGCACATGCTGGGCTTTTGATGGATTTGTTGTATTTCCAATTTTGTTTGTGGCCCAAATGCAGGTGTAATGGATTGTTTACGTCCGCCATCTTGGCGTGTTGTTGTTCGTCCGCCATCTTGGCGTCTTGAGGGTGAACTAATTTTGGCTTGCTTGTGCTTGATTGCTCAGAGACAATGCTCTCATGTTTTCATTTGTTTAGCGATACGCCTAGAGCACAAATATTGTCCTTTGCAACTGCCGCTCGATCATTCCCGCGCTGTCTCACACGTGACTCCGTAGCGAACTAACCCATGACGAAGTAGAATTCATATTTACTCAAACTGTAGTGGGAAAACACAGTAGTCAGATAAGGTAGATGCAGAGAAACAGATTGCTATAAAAAAATCAACTTTTTTCTATTCTTATTCTTTTGAAATGAAGAAAACCACAAAAATTTGAGGTTTGCGAGCCATCACTCTCAGTTGAAACAATGAAAAAATATTTGACCGCACACATAGGAAGACTGGGGTTTCCTTCAACAGCTTCTTCAATTTCTGCCATCTTTGGCTTCACTTTTAGCAACCAAGTTACTACCCGATATATATATATATATATAGAGAGCTCACTGATCTAAAGTTGTCCAAATTCTATGTCATCTACATTGGGTGGCTTTGTAAATTATGCGCATGCACGAGTAACGAGTGGTAATCAACAAACGTTCCGATTGGCTAAGACAGAAAGTTTGTAGTTCAATGAGAACTTCAGCAAATTACTGTCATTTCGTAAACCTTTTTGTAAAAGCGTTTCATAAACTTTGTGCAAAATAAAAGAGAAGAAACAAGATATAGGGAGTATGACAGATAGCAAAAAAGAACATAGATATAGTCAAGACAAAGTGGTGTAAGAGAAATAATTCATAATATGCAAGCTTATAAGTGTTTTCAAAAGGTATGTGCTTACTTCGTTTATTTTGTATTTGTTCTGCAGCAAAGATCAGCTATATTTGTATAAATTTCAGCTTTATAATTTTAAGCTTTTATGCAGGGTTGGGATAAAACGCGGAAACGGAATACGGAACGAAATGCGGATTCCGCAAATGGGGATAAAACGCGGATTCCGTAAGCAGATTCCGCAAATGGGGATAAGACGCGGATTCCGAAAATGGGGATAAAACGCGGAATTGTGCAAAAAAGAGTAAGGAGCAGATAAAAGCCTAAATGAGCAAGTTATTGTCGACAATTTTATTTCCAAATATATTCTCATTAGTTAATAGCCATACGATATTAATATCTGTATAAATTTAAACATATTCTGATATCTATAACCCCATTGTCATTATACACAAATCATACCTGTCCTAAAATGAGTTTTTAGAACAATATGTATTTTTTTTAAATCTTTGGCCTCAACGAAATCGACATAGTCATTACTCATACGTCAGTAGTGCTAGCCGATTATCGTAAGTTATGCTGCTGGGTACGTAAGGCTACCAAAATCCCTAACAAGACTGCAGCATTACTTCAGAAGAAATCCGCAACAGTTTTTTTGAAAATTATCTTATCTGTTTCTGTTAAAAAAGAGCAAAAACCGAAAATTGCAGCCGCACGAGTCGATCCTCTGTGTAAACCTTATAATTATTTGGCCATATTTATTTCGCTGGGTTTTTTAATTTTGGCATATTGATTGGCTCAGAACTTGCTTGCCACGAAAATGTAAACAAATGTATTAAGGCTGTCAGTTGCAAATGTGCTCGGTACATTTTCTCATGTTTTGTTTATCTCCTAAACTAATCTGTTGATGTCGGGTGTTTCAAAAAGCTTTAAACTACCGAATCTTAGTCTTGCTAAGAGGAGGAAAATCACACATGGATTACCCACTTTTAACTGGCAAGATGTCAAAAATCTTCAACCTCTTGCTGGCGGAAGCTTTGGCTATGTGTATTCTGCGAATTACGTCTTCGGCGACGAAGATAGGAAGGTTGTCTTCAAAAAGTTACGAGGAGAATCAAGTGAAGCTGAAAGTCGTTTTATAAAAGAAGCTAAAATGCTGCATGCAATTAATAACGCTAATTTTCCTAAATTCTACGGATTTTCGAACGATCCTTACGGACTTATGATGGAATACGCTGCATTTGATTTCAAACCTTTTGGTTTGAATAAAGCAGTGAGCAACTTAGAAGATTTATATACCTTCATTGATCGTGAATTCGATTTTACATCATTTTCAGACGTCATTCCAGTATGCTTAAGAGATGTTATCAATGCGTTGAAAGTTCTTCATAACATGGATATTACGCATCGAGATTTGAAACCAAGCAATGTCCTGGTTTCAAATCAACACTATTGCCATAAATCATCATTTTCTTCGGAATATGAGCGTAATCCTATCGTTTGCAAAATTGCTGATTTTGGTTTGAGTAGATCTTCAGAAACACAAACTCGTTCGATTATTCAATCTCGCACCAACGACGTTTGCCGGGGAACGCCAGTATATATGGCACCTGAAATTATTAATGGAAAATTACGAAAGGCTTCTATAACTGATTTAAAGAAAACAGATGTTTGGTCTCTCGGTTTGCTTTCATTTGCTGCAGTAAATCCTAATTTAGACACCCCATACGATAAACTGATTGAAGAATCAGGTGTCGAATTCGGCCTAGATACAATGAAGAAAACTATGGTCAAACAAAAACTACCTGTATATGATAACAAATACGAACCAATTTGTGTGGCCGAGTGGTGGCAAGCAGAAGAACTGTTTTCTAGATGTTGCATATTTGATCCCGATTTACGACCGTCAATTGAAGAGCTTGTTCCCGTTGTTAATATTAATGACCCTGAAGCGTCCTTGGACATAATATCACGTGGTCTGAGCCAGAATTCTGCTCTGGAAATCGCAAATGAAATAATTGCACAACAACCTGAAGTAACCACAGGATATCTTGATAATCAAACGCATCCTGAAAATGATGGAACCAACGCGTGCACTTTTCTTGCACTAGCAATATGTGACTCATTATTGGCTATCTTGCCAGGAATAGATAGCCAATCGGTTCTATCGTGGACGGAGATCGCAACATTAGCAGACGATATCATTGAACATTTCCCAACAAAGTTAAATCACCTTAAACTCATCAGAAACATACGACCCATCAGAAGCGAAGGTCATACTGGAATCAAACAACCTGCTTTCGAAGAAATACCTGCTGACCGAAGAATGTGTATCTGCCAATGGCTTTCTTTCAGTAATTGAAAGAAATGAACTATGTTCCGCGTTGAGCTGTGTTCCATCGGACCCTAACATAATGTTTGGAGTATACACCTGTCCCCCTTATGCAATTGTGATTGGAGTTTATAATAATTGCATCTTCCTACTGGATACGCATCTGATAGGTGATTTTTATTATTTTTATTACTTTTATTATTATCATCGTCGTCATCATCGTCATCATTATCTTTATTATACATTGATAAATACTCCCTAAATGTGCTTTTCAGTATCTATTTACATCAATTTACAAGGTTAGTAAGCATTTTTAAACTATGAAACTAACATTATACATTTACTCCTATTTTCTCTTGGTGAAGAGCTAGGTGGTAGGGGAAACAGAATTCTGGTGGCGACGAAGGATAAAAGCATTGCCTCGTGTAAAACGATCACGCAATGGGTGCTGAAACGTTTAAAGGTTAGCGATGTGAATGAAAAAACGCCACAAAGTTTAGTTTGGCTGATTGAAGATCCCGATAAAGGTATAAACAATTTGTGACTATTAAACGGCATATATAGTAATATTCCCATGACATTTTTAAGAAATAAAGTAAAATAATTAACAGTGTCCCAGCTCGTCCAGTTCCAATTATTGTCGTCCATTTTCATCTTTAAATTTCTCTGCTTTAGTCACTGCAAACGATAGAGCAGTGCAAACGACAACAAATTAACCGTGATGAACAGCCATTCATTAGGGAAGTTACAGGCGCACCAGAGTTGAGATGTGTCTTGGCATTTGATTGGCAGCTTCGTGATTTGGCCACATTCTGCACGGATCCTCATGGGCTGTTCGTTTTTGGAGCTGATCGAACGTTTACTTTGGGACGATTTAATGTAACAGTATCTTCTTACCAAAACCTCAAAGTTGTACATCGAGTTAATGGCAACCATCCAACAATGATCGGTCCTCTTCTCATCAGTCAAACAAAATCGTTTGACGCATACAACAACTACTTCTTTGGAAAAATCATCAGCCTGAATAAAGATACTCGGGGAGTGATGGCATTTGGAACGGATGGTGAGGAGGAGCTTTACAGAGCAATGAAGTTCAATTTCCCTTACGCAGTGCATCTTAGATGTTTCAACCACTTCAGAGACAATTGCAAAGAGCAACTCAAAAGCTCCAACGTACCAGAAGATGCTCAGAAGCAGTTTCTTTCAAATATATTTGGATGTCGTGTCGCAGAAAGTGGGAAAAAGGTGAGTATGTTTTGTGATACCCACTTACAATCACTAGGAATCCAAATAATTGAGAAGATTATGCGAATATTGTGAATGGTTACCGGATGATTGCTTAAAATAGTTGACAATAATAGATCTTCCCCTGAAGTTAAACCAAATCTTATCCTAATGTCAAGGAAACATTTTCGTGACAGGAATTAGCCTGGCTGGCATTAGACTGTGTTCCTAAAAGAATTTTTGATTTCGCTGTTGTCTTGTTTGCAACACTAAATAAGCACATTTTGAAGTCCTAAGACAAAAGAGTACCCAGCAGGTCATTTTGAAATAGATCTGTCGCTTCCTTAGATTGAAGCATTACAAAAACCCGGTGATAAACAATCATCATGTGCACAAGTATTCTAGTTAAGAATATATAATCGTAGTTAAGTTCAATAACAAAAGTCGCCGCGTCACCTTGCTTAAAAAGCTCTCTGTTATTGTCAAAATAACTTAATTTCTATTTGGTTAAACAGGACTATTAGATGCTGATCAAGATATTGAAACGAAATTAAATTCACTCAAAGAGGTTTGGGATCATATGGAAAGCCAATATCTTCCACATAGAATCACTCCAAAATTTCACAAATATATTCTTGAAAGGGTAGGTGAAAGGGTTAGTTGAAAGTTGTAAATTTTTTTGAGAAGCATGAATTTTTGAATTGCTAATTAAAAAATTCCATGCATTTTATAACATTTAGACGCTGAAGAAGACATTATTGATAATTTGCACTTTTGTTTTCTTTACTCCGCATTTTCTAGAAAGATATGTTAATTCATTGTATGTCGAAGGAAGCTCGTCAACGTGCAGGCTTGGGAAATCCTCCCGCTCCATATTACAATAACATTCCCGAGTGCGCCAATGCGCTTATTAAGCAAAGTGTTGGATTCAAAGAGAATGAGATAACCAAATTTTGTTGAATCGGCGATACTCAACCATGGGCCATATAGACTGGCACCAAAGTTTGCGCATTTGGAGGTCGCACAACAAGAATGGTTTTTTAAAAAGCACGGCACAAAAGGAGTCTTGCGTAGCGAAATTTCATAACGCTAAAATGTCCGGTGATGGACTCCAAAAACCCCAACCGCGGGTAGCAGCCCAAATCGAAACGCGAGTTCAGCTGACAGTTGATCAGAAAAAACTAGAAGATTTTAAAATGTTCAGAAAACTATCATTTTATCAGGATATCTCAAAAATATATTTACGTCTAAGTATTTTAGCATCTCCTGGCTTATCTAACAGTAAAAACGAGCAGAAAAAATTAACCTCGAAAAGCGGGAGAACGGTTTGTAAAAGCCTCATTTTTAACCGCTTGTGCAAAGAAAATGAGACGTTAAAAATCCAAGTTCAGTTAAAGAGGTGAAAGTTTGGAATCTTTTGTGCAATGTATCGCAATTTCAAAAAATTTGATAAACATTAGGTCCGCCGCGAAACGATTCAAAATTGGATTTTTTTCCGCGTTTACTCCGCTCTCTCGTAACTTTTTACACGCAAGAATGATTACATGCATGAGTGATAGTTGGAATGACGTAATTACCAGCACTCTTTGTTAAATGAAAACAATAAAACAAGAGTATTCATTGTTAGTTATGTTTAAGTACGTCATTCCAACTATCACTCATGCATGTAATTATTCTTGCGTGTAAAAAGTTGCGAGAGCGGAGTAAACGGGGGAAAAAAATCCAATTTTGAATCGTTTCGCGGCGGACCTAATGTTTATCAAATTTTTTGAAATTGCGATACATTGCACAAAAGATTCCAAACTTTCACTTCTTTAACTGAACTTGGATTTTCAACGTCTCATTTTCTTTGCACAAGCGGTTAAAAATGAGGCTTTTACAAACCGTTCTCCCGCTTTTCGAGGTTAATTTTTCAGCTAGTTTTTACTCTTAGATAAGCAAGGAGATGCTAAAATACTTAGACGTAAATATATTTTTGAGATATCTTGATAAAATGATAGTTTTCTGAACATTTTAAAATCTTCTAGTTTTTTCTGATACACCCTGTATAGTGCAGAAGGCTGAAAGTATCTTGAGCAAAGATAATGCAATCGTACAGGCACCTGGATCAACTGATGGTACTGCATTCATGGTTTAAAGTACCACGATGGTCCGTCCACATTATGTTACGAAGGCCAAGAATGGTAAAATAACATGTAATGATTGCCCAAATTGGAAGGCATACAAGTTATTTGCCCACTTGTTGGCTGTCGGTGAGAAAACGAGAACAACGTTGAACTATCTTCAATGGTTCAAGAAAAACCCAGTCGAGTAAATTTAGCTAATTTTATTACCTGTGACAGTGGCAAAGGGGTTGGAAAGAAAGGTGCTAAATCGTCGACGGCACAACGAAAAGGTGGAAGGTTCAACAAAACTGCACCAACAACCATTGTAGACCGTCTTAGTGGGTTATCCAACAATATGTCAACTCCAGTGGCAACTTCATCGGCAGGAAATCTAAACTCAACATCTAGTCCAAATTTGCAAGCTGAAGCAACAGTGTTACAACCACCAATGCCGCCAGTGAGAGATAATACAGCTCAGTATCTTCCATCAGCACAATGTTTTTCAGCAGCATCATTGCGATCTGAGTCACAACATCCTGCAACATCTTCCTGCCCTTGCCCGGATACAACTACCCCTCATGGATTCTCTGTTAATCTGTTACAATTTTGTCCACACTTAGTTCGTTCATGTTATGGTTGCGTGCATCCTTTGAAGCCTGGTGGCGTCATTGCGATCCCTCCTTATGATTTAGGTATTATGTCGCTGATGAATAGGGAATTTTGTGATCCAGTAACGGGCGTGCTTCGGTCAAAAGAGGGGAATGTCTATTTTCATCTTCACCTGGACTGCTTAAGGAGAAAGCAACCTTATTTTAACCCACAGATGGCAGTTATTCCTCACGAATTGTTCCAGCACCTACGACCAGAGCATGTGAGCCTTTTGCAACAGTTTGGCGCTCTTAATTGACGTGGGATACTTCATGTTAACAATTTAAATTTGTACGCAAGTGACGCACACCTGAAACGTTCTTAAGGTTTTTTTGTTTATATTTCAGTTTGAAAATTATGTATATGAAAGTCTTCTATACCACTTAAAATAAGGTGTTAAGGGCTGTTTATATGGAGTGGGCTGTCTCGGTAAGTGAGATGAAATTTCGTTAAGCGTTTATATGAGAAAATGTTTCATCTCACGAGCCGGGACAACTTCGCTGTTTCGATAAGTTTCTAAAAATGGTTTGCGGCGGCATCTTTGAAATTCATCCCACCAACCGGGCTAGCCCGGTATAAGTGAGTGTTTATATGGAGTGATATTTTAGAAGCATTTTAACGCTTAAAGGACTGAGGGTGTATGCAGTCGTTCAAGCATTAAATTTTATATGGCGAACGTGAAACACATACAGCAGAGCTAACTTGCTGCTTTTCTAAATACGTCAGAAATAGCCTATACCTTTCTCACATTACTGCTGAACATCACACGTTTTATGTAGAATGTTTGCCAATTTAGCGAAATTGCCGCACACTTAAAGATAGTGGAGTTGAAACACAAACTTTGTTAGCAGTTTGGCTTTTTCCGTAAACGTCGAGCTAAAGGTCTCTAAAGCCGGTTTTCCACTAGCGATAATTTTCGTGCGAAACGACATTATACTTTTGTTTCAGAGCCCTCAACTGCAACCATCTAAAACGAATTGCTCAAATACAAAGGAATAAATTCGCTTCACGCAAAAAATATCGTTAGTGGAAAACAGGCATAATGGCGGTATGTAAACAGTGGCGGCAAATTGCTTTCTTTCAGTACAACGCTACCCAGTAATTATTCGGCAAGAAATTGTCCGCAAAGACGGCCAGAATTCTCACCATTATTTATATTTTTAGTTTTATTTGTTAACAGGGAAGTTTGCATGTTTATAGAGTCTGTTATTTGAATACCCAACGTCCTTGGTATAGTTAGTAAAATGCGAAACAAAGGCTTAGTCGTTTTGGACTCAGTTTCTTGATTGGCATTGTATTTCCTCATTTTAGGGCAGGTTTGGTTTGTGTATAATGTTAATTAAGATTGGGACGTCAATTGAGGATCGCAGACAATGGCGTTATAGATATCAGAATATGTTTAAATTTGTACACATATTAAATAGTATGGCTATTAACTAATGAAAATATATTTGGAAATAAAATCGTCAATGATAACTTGCTCATTTAGGCTTTTATCTGCTCCTTAATCTTTTTTGCGCAATTCCGCGTTTTATCCTCATTTGCGGAATCTGCGTTTTATCCCCATTTGCGGAATTTGTGTTTTATCCCCATTTGCGGAATCCGCTTACGGAATCCGCTTCCAACCCCTTTTATGCATAAACCTGCAAAAGGCTATTACTCTTTTGCTTTAACTTCAAAAAGTGTTTTTAAAAGTGTAATTTGAATTTTGATATAAAAAATACACACTATATTATAAAACTTTTAATAGCCGTCAACTGCATTACGGAATAAAATAACTCTGAAGATTTTGTACTATTTTAATCATGTGAAACTTTTAAAATATATACACTGACTGCAAAATGGAAAAACATGACTGTGTGTGTGTTGGTCATGTCAAAAAATGCATGGGAAAACACTTGATGAATTTAAAGGTGACAACTAAAGGTAAACTTGCAGATCGGAAATCAATGGGTGGAAAAGGCCGTTTGTCAGAAGCAAAGATAAAAAATATCCAAAAGTACTATGAACTTGCAATTCTGCAGAATACCCTAAAGAAACCCAATCCAACAGAAAAGGAGGTTGAAGTTGCAGTCTATAATACCATGAAGAAGAATGTCATTGGTATTTCTTTATCACTGCACTAAATCAAAAGATCCAGTAAAGCAACATCGCTTTTGTCCAAAAAAAAGAAGAACTTTCATGGTGCAAATGGCAACAGGATGTTGCATCAGAAAGAAACACGTACAGCAAGAAAGACTGTTTGCCTGAAATTTTTCTTGAATTGCTACGTCCCACATTTATCACATTAAGTGATAGCAGCCTTCTTGAAAGATGTGTGAGAGGTGCCACCCAAAATCGGGAGTATCAATTCTATGGTTTGGGCACGTCCAAAACACAAACACCATGGTGTTAAAGTTGTCTGTTGTGCAGTGGCATCAGCTGAATGTCACTTTCATAGTGGAACTTCTTCAAGGTTATAAATAATGGATAGACATTCTATTCCTGGAGGAAAGTTCACAAAATTGTCATCCGCAAAAAAAATAAAAGGAGAATTAAAAAAGCTGATCGACATTGTCACAGAGAAAGAAAAGAAAGCACAGACAAGCAATCAAACAGAGAAAATTGATGGGTGAAGAGGTACTGCAGGAGGCTGAGGGGGTCACTTATGATGCAGGAGGCTTCAAGATGATAAAGATATGAACAAACTGCAAGTTTTGACATTTCAATCACATTCTAGAATGTTTGCTTAGAAAATTCCAATTACTTTGAATTTAAGTCGATTTTTCTCTAGTTCTATTCGACGATATCAAGGATATCTCAAGTTCTATTCGACCGATTTGAGTACTTTTATAGAGCTATTTGGGATGTACATATAACTTTTTCCAAGCATAGATATATTGGGACTTAAAGATGATAATGTTATGAAAAAAATATATTCAGGAAATTTAGCATTGCATAACTTTCAAACTAATAAATATTTTAAAAAGTTCTATGTACATCTCTTTATCAATCATTGTTTTTTATATTTCAGTAAAACGAATTTAAGTATATTATAATTGCTGTTATATTTTTTCTCAACTAAGGCATAGTATAGCTGGTGTCAGGTTACAAATCCTCTGTTATACCAGGTTTAATATTAACTATATTAAAAAAAGGTTGCTACGCAGATTCTTTGGTGCATAAGCTTTCTAAAAATGTATACTTTTATGTGGTTTTTATTTAAACTTTTTTTTATGGGACATTGGAAAAAGGCTATGATTTTGGGTTAAGTCCCCCCTGAATGCGACCCGAAGATATGAACAATGTTCGCAATTGAGAAACAGCGCCATGTTGATATATACTTTGGGCTCAATTAATTCTTACTCAGCTCTATGATAGATAACTAAAACGAATTTTGTCCCCTCCCTTACTCAATGGAAAAGGGGCAGTTGCCAAAAGACATAGCCAAACCAAACCCGGCAGGCTATTCTTTCGTTATTGTCGTTGCCTTGAATTTATCATGCGGTTTATTTACATTTTTGAACAATTGAACTTCTATACTTAGTACAATGTGCTTCTGAATTTCGTGATCGAACATTTAGGTTCGCAAGGCATCTAAATGCAAATATGAACTGTACTGTTTATGTTCAGAAGCTCTATATTGAAGACTGGCACATGCGCCGGAGTTAACGCCAGAACAGACGTCTTGTTAATTTAGAAATCGACAAAAATAATCAGACAAGTGTCTCAAAGCCTACAGTGAGCAATGGAAATATAACAACCATACACCCCAATCTTGTGGATATTGATTTTAATTTATGTCTACACGAAACGACATAACATGTAAGGAAAATATTTAAGCAAGCCAATGAAAAATAAATTGTGCTACATTACCAGAAATAGATATAGATAGGTCTAAGGTGACCGAGTCACAGTGTATAAATGTACCACAGCATGTTGAAATTGGTGTTAGCGAACCATGTTTTTCTGAGCATTGTAAAGACGATGTACCAGTCTGTAATGATTTAGTTGATTTGTCACGCTAAGTAAAAAAAGAAACGAGTAAAGAACCAAGTGTTGTTGTTTTGAATCCTGACCTGAAAGGCCTGTCATATCTGTAATATCTTTAGCGAAGGGTGATAATAGACACGCTCTCGTAAGTGGTTGCTATGATAATGAATTTAATATAAAGTGGCATAGAATTACATACAATTGACGTCACATCGTTACATCCCTCTTTTGTTTTAAATGGAAGTTCGTCGAGAATCTTAACCTTTATGAAATAGTATGAAATATTATCTATGCTAATGGTGATGAGAAGGAGTTTATTTAGATAATTGTCAGTGCTGATATTCTGTGTTTAAACGTTCTGGAGGTCTTCGATTTTCTCTCATGGAATAGCGTCTCATTTCCACGGGAACCGCAGGTGGTGCATGATTGATCTCCTCATCATCAAAAGGGTCTACTACGTGATCATGTTGGTTGGTGGTGATGGCGATTTTCTTAAATTGGGAACAGTTCCTTGTGATGTAGCTGGTCGTGTTTCGTGCAGTTATCATGCTGCCTTTTATCTTAATGATGGTATATGGGTGTTTGCTATATGGTGAGGATAGTTTGTTGACACGTTTTTGACGAACAAGAACAGTGTCACCAATCTGAAAGTATGAGGCTTTGCTTTGGCTTCGGCATCAGCGTATTCCTTCATCTTCTCCTTCTTGTGGAAATCGGTATCAGCGAGGTGAGCTCGTGATGGTGGTTGCAAGACCAGTTCGGGTAGTTTGACGACCAGTTTTCGACCGAACAGGAGCTCGGCCGGGGAAGCACCGGTGGTGGAATGTGGCGTCGCACGGTAGTTGCAGAGGAAGAGAAACAGTTCCTGCTTCCAATTTTTATTTTCAAGGTGCGCAGCGCGGAGTGTTTTCTGCATTGTGCACATAAAGCGTTCCGACTCGGAGTTGGCTTTCGGCCACTCTTCGGCAAAGGAATGAGATTGGAATGGTGGTCCATTGTCCGATTTTATGGATGCTGGAATTCCATGCGTAGATAAAATGCGGTCAAGTTTCGGGATGACAGTATTTGCAGCGGTGGAGCGAACAATTTCAACCTCCGGATAGCGTGAGTATTCCTGGATTACCACAAAGAGCATATCACCAGATGGGAGAGGGCCACAGAAATCTACAGAGAGTTGTTGCCAAGGAGCTTGGGGTAACGCGGTCATGCGGAGAGGTTCAAGGGGCTGCTGAATGATGGTTGCTTGACAGGCGAGGCAATTGTCAAGGAGCGTTTTCGTGAGGCCATCAATGCCCGGGAACCAAATCTTTTCACAAAGAAGTTGTTTTGTTTTGGTGAGGCCCTGATGACCTTCATGGGCGATGTTCAGGGCATCTTGGCGAAGGGTATGTGGGAGTACCAGTCGGTGTGACCGAAGAAGAAGATCCTGGTCATCAGAAACACTGAGCTCGTCCCGGGTCTTGTGGAAAGCGGTGAAATCCTGAACGTTGACAAGAGACCCAGGAGTGGCAGGGGTGGATTACCAGGAGTTGTTACTACGGAGCCCTGGAAGGGCAACTGCACCGCAAATATTTTATTGCGCGATAATTTTATTTATTGCGCGATAAATTTCTATTGCGCGATAAATTGACTTATTGCACGATAATTTCAACTATTGCGCGGTAAGTTAAACTATTGCGTCATAAATCCGCTTATTGCACGATAAATCCATTTATTGCGCGATAAATCCACTTATGCGCGATAAATCCATTTATTGCGCGATAAATCCATTTATTGCGCGATAAATAATTTTATTGCGCGATAAGTTGATAAGTACTGTGGGCTCATATTTACTTCTCGAAAACATGGCGGCCAAAATTGACAGGAATTAATGAAATCAGACAGAAATCATGAAGTCGACAGGAAATGTTTTTATTATTATATTCGTGACAATCTACGTCGTAACACTGGGACATTATTTGCCAATTTTTCGCCCGGTTTGGAATGACAGAAATTCCATTATCACTGATTATTTCAATCTTGGTCTTTCATACCCTGAAATTGTTGCATTTCTTGCCAGCTTTCATGGTGTGATGCTCAGTGTGCGGCAACTCAAACGGATTCTTCGCCGTTTGCGTCTAGGAAGAAGATTGAACCGAAGCGATTTAGGAGACGTTCTTAATGGCATCATGCAAGAACTGAATGGCAGTGGAAGTACTATTGGCTATAGAGCAATGCACCAGCGACTACTAAATAATTACGGATTGGTTGTGACAAGGGAAACTGTTCGTCTGGTATTGAAAGTTGTTGACCCCGATGGTGTCGAAGCCCGTTTAAAACACAGACTTAGATGACGCAGTTATAAAGTGAGAGGCCCAAATGATCGCTGGCACATTGACGGGTACGATAAACTGAAGCCATTTGGCTTTTGTATCCATGGGGCAATAGATGGGTACAGTCGCCGTATCCTTTGGCTGGAAGTTAGTTCATCCAACAATGATCCAACAATTGTTGCTAAATATTATGTTGACTATGTCCGTCACGTGTCTGGTACAGCAAGGGTTCTTCGTGGTGACAAAGGCACTGAAAATACCAATATTGCGACAATACAGCGTTATTTTAGATCCCTACAAGATGACTCCCTCTCAGGAGATAACAGTTTTATGTATGGAAAATCAACATCAAATCAGCGCATAGAATCTTGGTGGAGTCAGTTGCGGCAAAATTGTGCCGATTGGTGGATTCGTTATTTCAAAGATCTTCAGTATCCTGGCTTATTTTGTAATGATGACATTATTCATGTCGAATGCCTGAAATTCTGTTTTATGCCAGTTCTTCAAAATGAGCTACACAAGGTGGCTAAGCTGTGGAATACTCATGTTATCAGGCCGTCACATAATGAAGACTCACCTTCTGGTCGACCTGATACATTGTACTTTATTCCTAAAGCGACAGGAACAATGAACTACCTTGTCAATGTAGAAAATGCCGATGTGGAATTAGTAAACAAACTGAGCTGTCATGAGCGATCTACGTGTCAGCCAGAATTTGAAGAGCTTGCGCTTGTCATGGAAGAGAGGGGACATATTCTCGAATAACCACACAGATGCTGAAAATTTATACTTGTTACTGGTACAGGATTTGGAAAATATGGGAGGAAACTGATACACTGACTCAATCTGCAATGTTGATGAAAGCAATCATTATTGAATTTCTGATAAATCATCAATAATGCTAGAACACAGTGCTTGTGCAATGAATTTTTATCCTTGGTCCACTTAAAATTAAACCTGTTTCCCATTTTAGCCTTTAGTCTGCCAATGGAGAAAAAATTGCTTTTGCATTGCTTTTTCATGTTCCTGTCCAATACGGATGCAGATGAGTCTGAGATGGGTCTGTTTTCCTTTACATAAAAGAGCTGACTACTTGGGGCAAGCATTTATTGTCATCTACTTTTAGAATATAATTTACTTGTTATCGCACTCTTACCACAATGGCCTCGTTTTTATGTGGTTTGTATATATTCAGTTTCTTGTTGCAATAGTGTTAAAAGAGAGGTTAAGATACCCTGGTTCGGATTTACGGGTAGTATCGTGATATGTGCATGCTAAATCAAATTTTTTTATGTTTCCTCGCGATAAACTATGGTATACTACGAAAGAACGTGTATGTACGGCACTTACGAGTAAACGTACAGATATCAGTGAAAATTACAAAACAAAATGACGCTACCCGTTCCTCAAAATCGGAACCGGAGTATCTTAACCTCTCTAAGGATAGGTTTGTGATTTAGCTCCAGATCAAAGAGAAACGTTTGTGCATATAGATTGTATCCATGTAACCGTTTATTTAATGGAATGATACAAAAATACACAAATATCAATATTACAAACTATATTTACTTTTTATTCTCCAGCTATACAAGCAGGGCATTTCAGCAGTTGCAGTATCATAGGTGATGCATTTGGTCGAATCGACTACCTGTGTGAAAGTTGAGTTCGTTATAAAGCAAAAAATTCTATTTTTACTAAAAAACGTGCGAGACTAAAAGGTGCTAAATAAGTCATACAAGACAGTCATTACCACTAATATGAGTTAATTCATCATGTTTTAAAAATGAAGCAGTTAGCGCTGTTACATGATGCAATTTTTCATGCAACTTGTCTCGCAATGCCATTGCGTTCAGGCCAGAATTTCTATCCCTGTATTCATAAAAAGTTTTAGTCCAGGCTTTTCAAAAATTTCCCAAAATGGACCTCTTCTTAATTGATTTGAATCAAATTTTCAAACTGGTCCAAAACCCAAGAATTTTGTGTTGCATGTAATAATTTTATCGATCTGACCGTGTTATTGGAAAGCGCCCTTATATAAACCGCCCTTATAAAAACAATATAAAATTTTAAAGAATATGATTTCATGCTTACGCGACTATAACATTCTGTCAAGAAAGATGTAAACGTTGTTATGCCACCCGGAATTTCCAAGGTTATTTAACATGGCATCAAACTGAGTTTCGAGATCCTCCAGATGGTAAATCGACAACGGAAGATAACTTTAATTTTCTTGACAGCTAAGACATCTGCGCCTGTTAAGAAGCGATATAACACTCTGATCTTTTTATCATCGCATGCTTTGATGTAACGGCAGAGAAAACCATACACGGTATTCTGCGATTTTGTGAGATTTTCTTCATCATCAACGCGCTCATAATTTGAGCAATTTTTTGAGGCGTAACTGCTAACTCATTGTAAAACATATCAACGTCGGTTGAATCTTCCCACAATGGCTCTACCATTTTGTTGTCTGCGATACCTTGTTGGAAAGCTGCGCACGCCCACAATGGTTTGTTAACGAGTTCGCATTTTCCCATTTTTGCCACTTGCTCTCGAATAGTTTGAGGTCTAGGAAGTGATCGTACACCAAACTGAGATACAATATCCAGCAATTCGTCCTGCTCCTCTTGAGTGTAGGTCACCTTTTGCAGGCAATTCTGCAAGAATTGTCGCTCATTATCCGTGATAAATTCCAAAAATCCAGCTATCAGAGCACGCTCATTAACAGAACTGGAACCAAACATAATCGTTTTTATAAATACCTTCGATATTCTAGAAGGGAAGAACCCACAGCAAATATACCCATGAAGTGCAACACGACCCAGAATTGTGACGAGGTTGTCAGACGTATCTGGGCCAAGTACTGGCACCACAGAACCACATCCATCAAAGTTACTTTTGAAAATGTCATCCTAAAACAGATTATACACTTCTCGCTTCGGGCCATCTTCATCATCTGCAAATTCGCCCTGAAAGATGAACTTGGAAAACGTTTTACAGAAGTTTGGGTCAGAATACAATTCTGTTAGCGTATTCACAACATGCCAACGGTGTAAGGAGATTGCTGGATTTCCAGCATCCAAATTCTGAAGAGCACTAGTCCTTATGCTTGAAAAGTCCTGAACATAAAAAAGCATTGAAAATTAGTTAATTGGGTAAAATACAATAATATTTCCATTGGCTCTACTATAAATATCTATTTGACTGAGACATAAAACCATTTCCTACAACACATTGTTACAAATAGACATATCCAGTTTCGGGGCACCACGAGCACTGAAATAATTGGATTTAACATCAAAATGTTTTCAACTTGCATTGACACCAGTCAACAAGCGCTATTTTTTCGGCAACTTTGTTTACCAATTTTATTTTTGGCGAATACGCATATTATTTAATTATCTCACCTTATGCAACTACCATTAAACAATGGTTGAAACACAAATTATAAGCAAGAAAGTTCGTCACAAAAATAACCCTTGTGAACAGCATCTAGCGAACACAATATTTGACACTTTACTGTATTTTACTCTCCGCGCCTTTTGTATCAGGATCACTCCCCCTACCAATTGTAAATATTTGTTCATCAGTTGTTGAAAACGCCAGATGTATATAAATAACACTAGCGTATACATACCGCTTTGCAGTATAAAGGTATATGGCATTTGTATATATGAAATTCCTTTACCGATTTTTCATTTTTTCATCAATATTTTGACTGAAAACGATTAGCTGCACAAACTTCGGTTAATTTTTTATCTCATTAATGGTGGTTTAATGACGTCACAAGCAGGGTTTGGCTATTATAATACTGCTTATTGGTGACCACAAAACAATTAGTAGATGCTCAAAATGTTGTCAGTCAATTTGTAGTTCGAAATAGTCTGCGAAATACAATTTTGGGCTCATAATCACCATTAGCAATCTGGGTAAAGTATTTGCATGACCGTAGTTGTGACGTAACATTAAATAATTTTTATCCACAACCATCCAAGATGGCGGAAAGTTAAGCGATTTATGCATCAGTCAAATCCAAGCGTGCCCATCCCCCCCCGGCTTTAGACAAATTTGTGAAATAAGTGTTAATTCCCCGGAGCAGGGATGAAATGCATGTGAAAATGCCCTGCAGTTGGCAGAAAGTCGTAGGCAAATACCCCAACCCGGGGATCCTAATCAGTGGTAGGTTTCAGCAATTCTGTTTTTCACTAAATCTTGATTATTGAGAACGGAATTTTGTACAAATTTCAGGTCTCCACTTTTTACTCTCTTTGATTAACACGAATTTCCTACCTTTTTCATGTTTTCAATAATTTTGATATAACCTTGCAAAAAGGTACCTTTTTAGCTAAATATGTTCACCTTTTTCGAGCTTTTTACTTCAAGGCAAAAAGCAGCAAAAAAGCTACCTTTTTCGAGCTTATCGCATCTAGCCGAAAAGCGGACAAAAAGGTACCTTTTTATCAATTAGGGATTCCTGCTACGATAAGCCAGTCAGCTCCAGTTTCAGATTCGCAGATTCAATTTAATAATTGTTGGAATAGGTGATTGAAGCCTTTGTGGAGTTCAATCTGTAACTGGAGCTGCGAATGTGAAACTGGAGCTGACTGGCTTATCGTAGCAGGAATCCCTAATTGATAAAAAGGTACCTTTTTGTCCGCTTTTCGGCTCAATGCGATAAGTTTGAAAAAGGTAGCTTTTTCGCTGCTTTTTGCCTCAAAGTAAAAAGCTCGAAAAAGGTGAACATATTCAGCTAAAAAGGTACCTTTTTGCAAGTTTATATCAAAATTATTGAAAGCATGCAAAAAGGTAGGAAATTCGTGTTAATCGAAGAGAGTAAAAAGTGGAGACCTGAAATTTGTACAAAATTCCGTTTTCAATAATCAAGATTTAGTGAAAAACAGAATTGCCGAAACCTACCACTGATTGATCCTGAAATACATTTCTTATATAGAAAATTTTTAGGCCAAATTGTTTTTGAAATAAGCGTATTCAATATCACAAACTATGACATTACTTATTCTGTGCTGTTAAAATAAACATGGTTTGAAACCATGCGTCATCAGTAATGCGACATACGATTATTCAGTATACCGTGTATGCATGGCGTTCGACCACTCATTTGACAAATTGAGGTATCGCTACCCTAGTTTTTATGTTGCCAGTACGACAAACAATAAATAGGGCACTATTTGCGACACTCTTTATCATAAGACACTGACATTATACATTTTGATCATGGTATGATTTGAAACTGGTGTGATTATGTTGTTTTATATTATCAGTGGTCTTAATAAAAATAGAATATTAATTTCAAATGCCATAGCCCCGGGAAAAGGTTTGCAAGCAAATGCCCCTCCCATGGGACGTGCCACACAGGCAAATGCCCCGGGGTGGCGGACACGCTTGGATGATTTTGGTCAAATTATTTCAAGGAAGATAGTTTTTCAAATAAGAGAAACTATTTTTTTATTGCCATATCCCTTAACTAAGACATTTGTATTAAACAGTGTGGATTGCTAGCATGTACACGTGCTCCTATCCTCTTACAGTCCAAGGGCCTCTACACACTAGCAATATGGTTATCGACAACTATTTGTTATCAACTACTAACACAGGAAAACTGCTTAGTTTCGACAACTAACTCCGAAAATTGTTACTTTTTCGCATTTTACGTTTCAAATGTAGAGTTTACCAATTAAGCTATTGGTTTTGAAGGGTGAAAAATAACGTTTTAAGCGCAACACACAATGAAATATGGGCACAACTATTTCCTGTAAGTGAAGAAATGTGAGAGCAGCTATGACAGGCAAGCATACTTGTGTAACAGTTTTTCAAAGCAGAGCAACGCTTAACTTTATAGTTTCATAATTTGTGTAATTGTTCCTATGCATAAAGTGATACAACTACAGTAAATTCAGTTAGACAATAATGTCATGTGTTTTTGCAGAGATATACTGTTGTAATTGCCTATCATAAGGTGATATAACTGGCTATTTTTAGAAAATAAACCCTGGGAAATGGTAGAATATGCACAAATGAAGATTCACGGTTTTGCAGAGTCACCAGCCCAATATTAAAATTGTTTCCAGTCTCTGAATCCCTCCATAAATTATAAATATGTGTCCGGATCATGCACTAATTTATTACACATTTAATGGACACACTTGTCACTTTACAGTGAGTGATGAAGTAATGCCATTATGATACGATTTTACTCAGCATTACCGAGACGAATGGTAGTATGGATTGCTAGGATATGCCACAGCTAGCATGGCTTTAATGAGTGGATGACATAATTAATAATGGAATTAAGATATGGCTTACATTAAATCGTCAGCAAATATATGTGCAGGTGGGAGAGGGGTTATCTCTGGGACATCAAAGTCACTGATATGACTAAATCCTGCCATGGATATTTCTGGTTCACTATGTATTAGATACGGGCAACTTCTCTCTTGACTCATAATAAGCATTGTCTTTGCAACAGTACACACCGAGTCTGATGGATCTAATGCATTACAAAACACAAAGTTAACAGGTTCTGCCTGTAATGATCCCACACAGTCATACACAGTTGTAATAGTTTCACTACATTGGAAATGTCTTGTTATAACCCCTAGGTTCAATATGACGGACTGCAACAATAACAGCATCAGTTGTGGTAAAGTCAGACTCAGGCAAAACTCGACTAGCTCGGGCAGCTTGAATTCTCATGGCATGATTGATAGTTGCAATAGGCTCATTTTTCCGTTGCTCTGATGATTGTTGATCAGCCTGTATAGTTTGTACTTCTGAAACAGAACTGATTTTCTGCTGGTCAGCATTTTCAGCCACAAATGTAGACAATGTATCGATAGTAGAATTTGCGGATTGTGTGTCTTGACAAGAACTATTCACAGTTTCGGCAGAAAACATAGTAATATGTTCTATGTCCTCATCATCGCTGCTATCATGAATTTCAAGATCTTCTTCATTGCTTTGTTTGGACATGAGGTACAGTCTCACTGGAGAAAGCTTATTTATTGCAATATAATTTCGCAAAGAAAACATCGCAGTATCACCGTGTTCTTGCAAGTCCGAATCTTGAACCAGCTCACCTTTAAAGTTTCCTAGTTGTAGCTTCATACTCGAGGCTATTCCATGACACATACTCTTCCCATTTGGATAGAACAGTTTCTAGCTTCATGGATAATGTCATCTGCAGTAGCATCAATATTCATACTAACCTCTCTAGACCCTCCACCAGATTGGATTCGAACTGCTACATACTTTTCTTTTTCTTCATTGTAATGCATCCAACCCAACTGTATTTTTCTAGTCTTTTCCACAGGCATACTTAAGTTGTTTGCACTGAGCGTCTTTCGTTTACTGTTTTCTTCGATTTCGTCTGTAGTTCCTCCAACAACCTACGCTTTCTCACTTCTTTAGACTCTGTGTTGCTTCCTCCTGTTGATAATCTATCTTGACTTGGGGTCTGACAGAACCACCACAAGGAAAACCGTTGTCCTGCAGCCTTAAGACCATACTCTTCCAATATCTTATCACTGCCAAACTGTACTGCATTAAAATCCATCTAAAACACAAACCATTTACCCCTGTTAGTATTTAAAATCATTTAATCTTGAATCCTCCCCCCCAAAAAAAAATTTAAAAATCATTATGAATAAACTTGCAACATGTATTTAAGTGTGAAACGGACCATCAGTAATTGGCCTTTTGCTATTGTGGGTAACCACCCAGCCTTTGTGTAGTCTCT
The DNA here is from genome assembly GCF_004324835.1 of Dendronephthya gigantea. NCBI lineage: Eukaryota > Metazoa > Cnidaria > Anthozoa > Malacalcyonacea > Nephtheidae > Dendronephthya > Dendronephthya gigantea. The sequence continues at coordinate 301,823 of NW_021163056.1, read as the reverse complement.
TGTTTGTATATGTCCATCAGCCTCGTACCCAGGCGCTTTGAAAGCTTTGAGAATGGCGTGCATGGGCGTGGCGCAACTGCGTGGCTGTTACGAAGAAATTGTCAAGAAGTTAGCTAGGGTTACCTAGAACCGGATGTAAACTATGTAATGTTGTACCAGGAATTGAGATTGTGAGGGATTTTGTAACTTGTGACTAAAACTTTACATTTGTTTATTTAATTGAATGAATTCCATTGTGTTAATTTTAATTAAAGTAATTTTGCATTCATTCTAAACCAATTTGAGGATATAATCCTTTAGACAGATTGCATAGTTTCCCCCGACCACAGGATAATTGCAGCTGATGACTACTGGGTAACTCAGCCTTAGTTTAGTCCTGCCCTCGTTAGGCGAGCCAATTTTCGTGCAGACTTTGTAGTTGTATATACATTACATGCATGCAGTCATCATGTTGACATTAGGTGGGTATGGCCTGCATCCTACCAGGCCAGGGAGGGTGGGGCCTGCTGCACCCAGTCTTATCCAGAAGGGCATCCGGGCATCCTTCAACCAAAAAGTGGACGACTTTGGACGCCCAAAATTCAAGAGGAAAACAAAATTTTTAGTCTAAATATATAATTATAATAGAAAACTATTACCTTTAATTTTCAATATTATCACACATTTGATATTTTGGTCAAATGTATGGTGTATTTTAATTTTTACGGTTGAATGAAAATGTTGTAATTAAGCACATACACAAGGATGTTCGTAAAATCTCGCATGATTCTTTAGCATGTTGCATATATACTTACGTGAAGTAGACGGTAGGCCCCTAAATTTTATACCGCTGTACACGTGTAAAAATCATCATGTTGATGCAAGTTGTTAAAAACAGGAGTGAACAATGTTGTGCTGCACCCTGTGAACAGTATTGTTAACGATGTTGTTGAAGCTTGTTGAATCATCAATATTGTTGCAACTTGTTACTGTTCCCAGGGTGCAGCACAACATTGTTCACTCCTGATCTGACAACCTGATCAATTTTTGGCTGTGTACTACACGGGTAAAAATTGATCAGGTTGTTGCAGGTTGATGAAAGCAGGACTGAACAATGTTGTGCTGCAACCCCTTGAACATGGTTGTCAACAAGTTGCAACAACTTGTTAAAGCTTAACAAGTTGTTGCAACTTGTTGACAACCATGTACCAGGGGTGCAGCACAACATTGTTCAGTCCTGCTTTCATCAACCTGGAACAACTTGTTTGTTTTTACCCGTGTAGATCTTCGACAACATTTTTAATTTCGAATGATCTATAAACAAGTAAACAACTCAAGGTAATTGTCACAATCCTTAGCAATTTGATATGTAAATATCAACTTCTAGAATGTTCAAAAATTTTCTTAAGTTTTCCTTAAGAAGAGCCTGAGAACACCATTTCTGACAAATCTAGAGACGAGAATCACATTCTCAAAATTTTCCCCATCTGCTGGAATCCTGGATAAAAGCCTGGCTGCACATCCCCAGAATTTTTTCCTCCTCCCCCAAATTTTACACCAAAATTTAAACTTGCCTGCTAGTATGCCCAAACATCTTATTTTGACAACCTTAACAATTAACACAACACGCTTGGCTTGAATTACTGTGCCAGTGGTATGTTATAAGACTTTTAAAAATTCAATGTCAGTGCATTTGGTAGTTGTAAATTCAGTGTTACAACTTTTAAATGTCGCTTTTCACGTTGTTTGAATGGTCTAGAACCTTTCACAAGGGCAGACAGTACCCCAAAAATGGCAGATTTTGGCCAGTATGGAATGTAATTTTTCTTGTGCATCGGATAATGAAACACACATTTTTTCTTGTGCACCAAATTTAGAGATTTAGAGCCTCAGAAACACTATTTCCTTGCATTTTAACGGCTCATGAAATAAACAAAAGATATGCAAGCAAAAATTTCTCCTTGTTGGGTTGTTGACATTTTTTCAATTTTGTGCACCAAGTTGTGCACCAACTCAGGTTGTCGTGCACAGCACATGTGACATGGCAATCAGTTACATTCCATACTGCTCACCAGCGACACTGTTCTCTCCTACTTCGACCCTCACAAGCTGGCCACCATAATTTGCGATGCCAGTCCGGTTGGTCTTGGTGCTATTCTTTGCCAAGATAACCGTGTTGTTGCCTATGCCAGTCGCTCGCTCACCCCCGTAGAACAGCGATATTCTCAAACAGAACGAGAAGCTCTTGGCGTACTGTTTGCCTGTAAGCATTTTCACCTCTACATCTATGGCGCAAAATTCTCCGTCATCACCGACCACAAACCTCTTTAACACATTTTTACCAACCCCGCTGCCCGTTCTAACGCCCGCTTAGACCGTTGGGCCCTCAAACTTCAACCATACCACTTCACTATCTCCTATTCCCCTGGCAAAACTACCCCGCTGATTATCTATCCCGTCATCCTCTCCCCACAACCAATCCCTCCACTGCATCCACTCAACGACTATTGATGAAGTCAAAGCCTCCACCCGCGCTGACCCTACTCTGCAAGCCGTTATCGCGGCCATCCGTAACATTCGGAGTCCTGGAAGGACCACTGCACCGCAAATATTTGATTGCGCGATAATTTTATTTATTGTGCAATAAATTTCTATTGCGCGATAAATTGACTTATTGCGCAATAATTTCAACTATTGTGCGATAAGTTCAACTATTGCGCCATAAATCCGCTTATTGCGTGATAAATCCATTTATTGCGCGATAAATCCATTTATTGCGCGATAAATCCATTTATTGCGCGATAAATAATTTTATTGCGTGATAAATCCACTTATGCGCGATAAATCCATTTATTGTGCGATAAGTTTGAGTTGAGTTTAATAATATTTAAACAGGGATGTCCTATTCAGCAAAAGCTGGTTTAAAAGGAGCCCTGTGTCTATGATAATTACAAACTCTTAGACAATACAAAAACAATACTACATCCAGACAAATACTTAATGATATAGATTAAATGAATAAGTTAATAATTAAAGTCCTTTTAAGTAATTTTTAAGACGTCTCTTAAAAGAAAATTCTGTTCATTTCTAAGATTATTTGGAAGAGTATTCCATGTTCTTACACCATTTATCCTAAATGAACTTTGATATTTAGTGGTTCTTGCAGCAGGTGGACGAAGTAGGTCTCTGTTTCTTGTGTTATATGTGTGGAATTCACCTGAATGACGAAACTCGTCTAATAAATACTCAGGTGCCATATTATTTAGGCACTTATGTACCAGTAGACAAATATGGTAGGCTCTTTGTGATTTTAATGATTGCCAGTTGAGAGTGTGGATCAGGTCAGTTTGGTTTACTCTGTGACCTTCAATGATTCCTGCCGCTCTTTGTTGAAGTTTGTCCAAATACTGTTCATTTGTTTTACCACAACTATCCCATACAACACAACAGTAGTCAAATAATGGCAGTATCATCGCATTATACAGTATAACGCATGCTTGTCTTGGTAAAATCTTACGTGCCCTATGAAGCAATCCCAATCTTGATGATATCTTTTTGGCAATATAATCAATATGATCATTCCAAGTAAGTGCTGGATCTAAAATAACACCAAGATATTTGAATGTATAAACTCTCTCAAGAGTAATTTGTTGATTATCAGTATCCATTGCCCTAACAGTGAAGTTTGTAACTTTACTCAATCTCTGATGAGTTCCAACCAGCATCACTTTCGTCTTTTCATAATGTAAGAACAAATAGTTTCCATTTAACCAAGTTATAATCCGTTCCAAGTCTTCGGACAATTTAGATTCAATCACATTTACCGAAGGACTGCTGACATAGAGTAGTGTATCATCAGCATATAACTGAATACGACAACAGTTTACTACAGAGGATATATTGTTAATATAAATTATGAAGAGTAATGGTCCCAATATTGATCCTTGGGGGACCCCATACTGGATTGGTAGTGGATCAGAGAGAACATTATCTACTTTAACACTCTGTGTTCTGTCCGACAGGTAGGCATTAAACCATTGCACAGCTGAAGATGAAAAACCAAGATTAGAAAGTTTTTGTAACATTTTTGTGTGATCAAGCGTGTCAAACGCCTTGGCGAGATCTAAAAACACCATGCCAGTCAATTGACGTTTATCCATGCTGTAGAGTAAACTATTTGTGATGTCAGTTAAACATGTTGTTGTTGAGTGTAAAGGACGGAATCCAGATTGTTGTATAGATAAAAACTTATTTTCTTGAAGATATGTATAGACCAGTTTTAGACCCAGATTTAAATATTGGTGTAACAGTAGCGTGCTTCCATTCAGTAGGGATACTGCCCTCAGCTAAACTTCTGTTCATCATATCTGTCAAGGGTTTTGCCAAAATATGACAACCATCTTTAAGCATCCGAGCTGGAATGTTCAACAATCCGGTAGACTTATTTATATTAATGTTTCTTAATTCGTTACAAACGAAATCAATACTGATCGTTGAAAATTTAAAACACATATTAGCTTGAGTTGGAAAGGATTGCGGTTGAGAAAACAAGGAAGATATACTTGCTCTGATTTTCGCAACGGCTGATCTAAAATATTTTGCAAATCCTTGTGATATTTCTCTCTTACTATGCAAAAATTTACCGTTTATTTCAATGCAATCGGCATTTATACCCTTTATAAATCCATTTATTGCGCGATAAGTCCATTTATTGCGCGATAAATCCATTTATTGTGCGATAAATAATTTTATTGCGCGATAAATCCACTTATGCACGATAAATCCATTTATTGCGAGATAAATCCACTTATTGCGCGATAAATCCATTTATTGCGCGATAAATCCATTTATTGCGCGATAAGTTCATAAGTACTGTGGGCTCATATTTACTTCTCGAAAACATGGCGGCCGAAGAAACAAAAAAGGTAATTTTAATACTTCAATACTTTAATATTTTATATTTATTGTGATTTTGTGTGATTATAAATTTATAATTCATTAAATCTTATGCAGATTTGTGAGTTTTTGAAAGATAGAAATCTGGGCGAGAATGTTATTAAGAAATTCTTCAATGAAAAGGTAATATCAATAAGTTTTGAAATTTGAATTTTTCAATTAGCCTTTCTCACAAAGGCCAAAATCCCAGTTTCAGTTGATTGAACGCGTGTTGATGCTCGGGATTCCACGCCCAGGGCTGATCCGACTTGGTAAGCGCACGGAGGGGTTCAGTTATGGTGGAATAATTTGGGATAAACCGGGAGCAGTAGTTGGTCATACCAAGAAAACTGCGAACTTCGTGAGCGGTGGTAGGAGGACTGGAGTTGGTTATGGGAGATACTTTCTTGGGGTCTGGGGAAACGCCATTTCGGGAGAATCTGTAGCCAAAGAATTCGAGTTGCGATTTGTTGAATTTGCACTTGTTGGGATTTAAAGTTAGGTTCTTAGTGCGAAAACGATCAAAAACAGCACAGAGAGCTTTATCATGAGCGGCTTGGTCTTTGCCAAAAATGATGATGTCATCGCTGACATTGCGAACACCTTTGACGCCACTGAGGGTTTGTTGGATGGCATTTTGAAAGACTTCAGCAGCGGAGGACGTGCCAAAATTTAAACGGGTGTAGCGGCGAAGGCCTCTGCGTGGAGAACGTGGTGATGTAATGGCTTTCGGGTGCAAGTTCGAGCTGGTGATAACCAGAGTTCAAATCAATTTTGGAAAATACAGTGGCATGATTAAGATCGTGAATTAGGTCATCTATAGTGGGTGTAATATGACGTTTACGTAGAATGGAAAAATTAGGTTAGCGCATGTCGACACAAAGACGAATCGCCTCAGGGTTCCTGGGTTTGGGTGTGACAACAAGAGGGGAGACCCAAGGGGTTGGGCCATCAACCGGTTCAATGATGCCCTGGCGTTCTAGTTTGTCAAGTTCGTCGTCGAGCTTTTTGCGAAGATGGAATGGAATGCGCCGCCGATGAGGTTGTGTCACGGGGGGGTACGCAGGGATCGATATGTAGATGGACTTGAAAGTCTTTTAGCTTACCAATGCCGTGGAAAAGGTCGGAATATTCATGACGTATTTGTGCATTGGTCATTGAAGGCGGCGTTGAGATGTTGACATTGGTTGGAGCGATAACAGATGGGAGTTCTAATGCGGTCGCGGTTTTGAAACTTAACAAACATTCGTTTTCGCCCTAAATGACGTAGATAGTTGCAGAAGTTGTTCGTGTTTTTGATTCAACATGAATGGAGAATGTCCAAAGGACAGGTAGTGGGGAGGTACCGCCATAACCGTAGATCTTCGTGGAGGTAGGGTATAACACAAGATGTTTATCCGCTGGAGACTTCATGATGGTATGATAGGCCTTTTCATCAATTACATTAATGCTAGCGCCGGAATCAAATAACACCTGGGTTGGGACATTGGCAATGAGCACATTAGCCTTCGGCGTGGTTGAATTCCTGATTTGGGAGAGAGTGATTGGAAACAGATACTCATTGTCGGAAGTGGGGTGTTGTGGAATGTTGGCAATGTGGCGAATCACACCTGAAGAGGATTGACATGGCACGAAACTAGGAGGGGGAGGTGGGAAACATGGTAAGACACGGGGGAGACGAACATCAGCAAAAGGTGATCGTATAGGTTTGGATCGACAACAACGGCCAAAATGGTTCATTTTTCCGCATGAACGACACTGGGAACCGCACACAGCGCTTGATCTTGTGGATGGGGATATGCAAAACCGCAATGACCACACGTGGACGGCGGGGCAGAAAACTCTGGGGAACGGGGAGAAGGGGCATAAGACTATTGGTAGGCTTGGGGAGGCTGAGAAGAGCGAGTATAATTTAAAAGTTCAGCGTCATCAGGCGAGATGGCGTTCGATTCAATACCCGAGGCCTGTTTTTCTGAGATTTCCATTGTACGACCGAGATCAAGGAGTGCTTTGAGGGTTAAGGACGATTCACGAAGTGCACGTCGACGAAGGCGAGAAGAGGAACAGCTGAGGATGACCTGTGATTTGATTTCTTTGTCAACGGAGGTAAATTCGCATGCTCAGGCCAATTGACGCAGACGAGTAGCAAATTGGTCCAACGTCTCATTGGCATTCTGGCGAGCTTGACGGAAAAGGTAGGTTTCGTAATCAATGTTGCGTTGTGGCGAAAAGTGTTCAGTTAAACGGTCCATCCCTTTCTGATAGTCCTTTTCAAATAGGTGAATAGAACTACACCTTTTATGCATACATTATCGAAAACTTAGCTTACCATGCAATTCTTGGATGTGACTTCCTTGGCCATTACCATTCTGTAATAGATTTTGACAACCACTCGCTTGAATAATTACCACCTAATGAGAACTCACAGCCTGACCCAGGATTGACTATTACCTGCTCAGTGCATGCACATACAACATGTATTTTACCGCCAAATGCTGAATCTGTCATACCAGCAATATTAAAAGGCAACCTAAAAATCTCACCAGACAGTTAAATAGGTATAATTGAGTCAAACCCTAGATTAGCAGAATGATATCAAGTTTGCAGTGCAGCAACACTATTTTAAGCTCAATCATGCGTAATAAAGGGTACTTTAGTAAGGAGTGTGAATATATTATCACAGCTTGGCGGCTGAACTTGGCGACTAAATATTAGTCGCCCCTATTGTCCTACCTTATAACATGCTTTGGTGCGTTCTTTTGTCTATTTTGTATTGTGTTTGAATTTCCCCAAGCATATTGAATTGAGGCTTCACACTTTTTTGTTTTCCGGTATAGCTTAGTATGCAGCTCAAACACGTTAAACAAGAGCTAAAGACATTGCAGGCCCATTCGTCTTCCGTGTCAGTTGAAGCGTCACTAGCACAAGTCTGACAACTTGCTTCAGCCCTAACACGCTTTCGCGATCCGCCTGTGATCATTGCCTCTCTTCAACAGTTGGCGGACGTCGCCTGGACAACCAATCACGCCTCGGCAGCTGAATATGAAAGCGATCCTTCGTCAAATCCGCCCTTATACCTTTAACGCACAATTGGAAGACATCGTCATTAGGTTACTCGGGTCGAAGGAAGAAAGCAAGATAGCTACAGCGATCGCCAAAGTGGCCAAAAGGACATTTCAGATCTCGCGGTCGTAGTAACGTATCTGCACGTGGTCGAGGTGCTTGTTTTAAATGTGGCCAGCGAGGCCACCTCCAGAGACATTGTATGAACCGATAGACATATGTTAATTTATATTAAACATTTTCTTGATATTAGACATACTCAAAAAGTTAAGCCGTGTTGTTAACAAATATAAGAAATAAACACTTCTATTACGCACACTGTTTTTTTCTTTTTAATCTTAGTCTTACTTTAATCTTTCTAACAAGTTGGCTTGAATATAATCCTTTCTTCCCTATTTTCGATACACAGTTTTGTCGACCTATAGGTGCGGGCAACTGATCCTTTTATGCCCTTCGGGGTTGCCTAGGGTTGACATCTCGGTGGGTTCCACAAAACTTTTCAATATCAGTCAGATTTATTAATTTGTTCTCGACATATATAATTTTGTTTCCACATCTCGTAAACGTACAATCTTTGGGGGTCCTAATTATAACAAACATCTGCCCTTTTAGGAACCCCCCCCCGAAAACATCAAAAAATCAATTTCCTCCAGGTGGTGCAAAAGCCATTTACTTATGCCTCTCACGGCCCAATGGTGTAATTGGTTGAGGGAACCTACCGAGGTGTCCAACAAGGCCATCTATTGTTGAAGTCTCCAATGGCGAATGCCTTGCAAGTGTGCGGGATACCCTATTTAGGGACCCAAATCGCTTCGCCACCGGGGAGCTACATCGTCATGCGGCCGGGGAGCTACGTTGTCATGCGGACCAATGGAAAGCTATTCCCCATGCCCCTGCTGAACATTTGTCATTTGTGACCGAACCGAGGGTGTCGACGCATGGACTTTCTTTACTCACTTCACAGGGAGGTTCAACGGTGTAACATACAATTCTCCGTGACCTCTGAGGATGATTTTTGATAATAACAGTTGCTGTTTGGCATTCGAACAATTCATTACCGATACCATCCTTGACCGGGTCACGAACGGCTCCTTGAGGTTCTGGGGTGTAATCGGCGAAGTCCAGCCCCCTCACCTTGTAATGCCAATCACTATTGAGCCGACGAAGCCATGCATGTGCCACGATGAGAGGTTTTTGAATCTTTGGGTAAAAGACCTTCCCTTTTCGTTAGACTAGCTTTCCGACCTGCCACGTTACATTGGTCCTGTTTCTGATCAAATAGTATTATGTTTACCAAAACCCGAGACATTTTAAAATTAACTAACATTTATTAAGCAAGTTCTGGCCTTTTTATACAAAACACTATACAATATTTACATAACATAAAACAATTAACATACACCTAATAACATAAGATTAACATTAACTTATAAACATAACATTTCCTCCACCACAAAAACTGAGAGTTGAATGTTAATTTTCAGTACTCTTAGTAAGTATATCTATATAACTATAATAAATCTACTTATTCTAATTTTTTTTTAATTTTTCTACCGATAAATAGAGGCATTTCAAAGTCTATTAAGAGATTATACTTATTCGATTAAACGTTTTGGTTTCGTGCGAATACGCATTGGATACCTGCGAGTACTTGAAAGTTTTTCCCCACCGTTTATAATACCAGTAACAGATTCTTCTGTATTTGTTGATGTTGGTAGTGGAACTGGAGATAGTGAGTCTGTTTTCGGGATTAAGGTGGTAGTGGAACTTGGCTCACACTGGGATAAGGTGGGAGTGGGACTCGCCGCAATGGGTTGTCCTGGGTTGCCATTACTTGCCACACTGACTTCCTGCGTTGAAGATAAAACAGTTGGTGGTGACATAACATCAGCTGCAGTTGATCCGGCGAGACTTTGTAATTGATCCACATGTTGTTTCCAAAACAGATCACCAACCTGAACTCTATAAGTAATTGGACTTAACTTCATTTGAACCACTCCCTTTATCCGATCCTTTCGTGGTCGATAGTCTTTCACCATTACTGGATCTTCAATTTCCGAGTTACGCGGTGGAGTTTGTGGTAAATGTTTGGATTTTCGCTCCATCTTAGCTGACAAACTAGGATGCAAAATGTCCAATCTGGTTCGGAGTCTTCAGGATTTCAGCGGGCGTGCAACCCGTGGCAGTGTGTGGAGTTGTGCGATATCCCAACAGAAAACATGTTTACCCTTAGTTATCACTGGCTTCTTCTTGATTCTCCTTAACAGATGGCTCAAACAAATAGGGTTGTATTTGTTCATTATTAATGTATTTACAGTCATCTTCTTCATTGCCTTTCGCAGTTGCCATTGTTGAAGAAACTATAGCAGCAACACAACCCAGGTTGTGACGTCACATGGACATTATGCAAAAATTATAATTTTGTTCAAATGACTCAAAATGCCGGGCAAACATTCTAAGTACCGAAAATTACATCTGCATTGCTCATGAACGTTCAAAACTGATGAAGTCAATTGACATTTTTAAAACATCTCTGTAAGTCCTCTTTCAGATGAGCAAGAAAAAAAAATATATTGCCATTTTATATCAACACTCATGCTTCATGATGTTTAAGTATGTAACTAGAGTATGAAGCTTAATTTAGATGAGTTAAGTAAATGTTCAAATGTTAACATTTCAATCTCAGATATTTATACACTGTAAATTAATTTCAAAATGCTAGTTGTCCTAGTTAATGCAGCCTGAATACTTGTAAAACTGGTACAAAATGTTTTCAACCTGTGCAGTGTCTGCGTACATTTCTGGTATCTGTATACTTGACACAAACAGCATCAACTAAGATACCAAACGAGGTAGAACCACCGCTTACCCCGCATCGAAAGGCATAAAATAAAGCCTTTAGCATATTGCTCGCAAATTCTATGACCCACCACTTGTGAAGTTTTAGGCCTGTAAATCATCCATCGATTCACCAATTTTATTCAAACTGAAACTTCAGAAGCAAGCATCGGCCCAGTCTGAATATTGATACCAGAAAGTACATCTAAATGGTTCTCTGGACCTTTGATTAAGAGGCATCTTCTATACAGGGTGTATCAAAAAAGTGTCCCAAATGTAAAATTTTCGTTTTTCAGGATATTTTGCAGAGTTTGGCAAATTTTTGTGTTCCTAGAGATAGTTAAGACTTATCTGGTATACCTAGGCCAAGTTTGGTTTTTCATTAACAAAATTATGTTACCGGGGGGGGGGGGGTGGTTCCTTTCCACTGATATTGAGAGGGCTTGTGCGCGAAAATGTGAAGCTGAAATTGAGATATTATTTAGCTGTCTAAAAGTAGGAAAGCTTTTTAATAAACTGTCAAAGTTTATGGGAAAATAATGCATACTGGGAGCAACGCGCGACCCCTAAAGGTGACAAATATTTCATTGCGCGCAGTGGATTAAATGCACTGTTGATTTTAGCGTGACCGATCTCATGCAAGGGCAAATCAATAAATTAAAGCGAGAAACTGAACACAAAAACAAAGCGATTTATTTGTGATGTTAATCCTCAGCATGTGCACCATTTTATTCTAAGCAAAATGTGGCTCGTATGAGCATAGTAAACACTGAACAACCATTTGTCTGCCCATTCGCCTACAATTGCCGTTGGTAGGGTAGGCGATTTGCAAGAAAGAATTTCAAACGAAATGGCGAATTTGAGGCAGGACAGACAAATGGTTCACCGTTCAGTGTTTACCATGCTCAGACGAGCTGCAGTTTGCTTAGAAAGAAATGGTGGAAATGTTGAGGATTAACATCACAAATAAAAATATTGTTATTAAATCGCTTCATCTTTTTGTTCAGTTTATCGCTTTAATTTATTCATTTGCCCACCCTTGTAGAGATCGGTCACGCTAAAATCAATGATGCACTTAATCCACTGCGCGCAATGAAATATTTGTCAGCTTTAGGGGTCGTGCGTTGCTCCCAGTATGCACTATTTTTTCTGAAACTTTGACAGTTTATTAAAAAACTTTCCGACTTTTAGACATCTAAATAATATCGCAATTTCAGCTTCACATTTTTGCGCGCAAGTCCTCTCAACATCAGTTGAAAGGAACCACCCCCCCCCCCCGGTAACATAATTTTGTTAATGTAAAACCAAACTTGGCCTAGGTATACCAGATAAGTCTTAACTATCTCTAGGAACACAAAAATTTGCCAAATTCTGCAAAATATCCTGAAAAACGAAAATTTTACATTTGGGACATTTATTTGATACACCCTGTATATTAATTCAAGGGATGCCTGAGCTTCACATTGAAATTTTGCTGTGTCAATTGTGCTGTCACACCAATTAAACAATTCCAAGGATTCATTTAAAACACTGTTAAATGAACTGGAATTACTTTCGGTAGAAATAGCATCATCTTTGTCAAAAGAAACGGGTTCAATAACCTTGTCAACAGTGAAGCGTTCTTGGCTCGACACCATTTTCAAATTTGTTTACGTTTTGACAACTAGTGCAGAGCGATATAGCTTAGTAGCGCTGATGCGCATGACACATTTTTCGGAGTTGTGTTGACCTGGCGTGAATGCCGAAAAACTGATCCCTTGGTCCAATTTTACGCCAGGAATTGATTTTTGGGGTCAAAATGACCCTTGGGGGTGGGGTGGGCATCACAGACATGGAATTTCGAAAAGTATATTGTTGCCATTGGCAAGTAATTTGAGATGACAAAAGCTGGTATTTTGACTTATAACACAAGTGCGGCTTATAACTATCTGCTGATTTGAATATACTATTTATATGACCTCTTCAAACCTCTTCGGTGACATTCCGGCATCTTTAGCCTAAACACTTGCAGAGAGATATTCAATTCAAGCAACAGTCCCTTCTATCTCGGAAATTAGTGTAAGAACCTTTTCCAGCAGACAATTTTGCGAAATATAAGAGAAAAAGTACTCAGAAAATAAACATCTTGTAAACTCAAAATATGTGCTGTTAAAAAACAAGAAACAATATTCAAGATGATAATTCGATTCTATTTCAAAATTTTTGTCAAACCCTAACTACAATCATTTTCAAAACAGTTGGGACAGGTAACCAAATTACTGATTTATAACACAAACCCAGACCCCGCACCCCCTTTTCAATGTTGTGTCCCAAATAGATGGACATTTTGTTCTGAAACATGTTTGGATTTGAAAACCAACATTGATTAGGGTGGAGATGTATGGAAATCATCCTATATAGTACATTTTAGTTAAAAATGGTAAGTGTCCCAACTACTTTTGAAAATGATTGTCTGAAAGCTTAGTTAACAATATTGATTAAATTAAGGTGTTTAGTCAAATTACACCAACCTAAAAGAGTTATCATCACACTATGCTTTGTAAATTGTATATAGTTTTTCATTAATATTTATGTGTTCTCTATTTGCAGTTTATTTATTGGCAAATCATTGCTATAATTGTGGGAGCGATTGCAGAATACCCGTCCATTTTTTAAGCTACGACTTTCAAACCTCATGGATACGATGTGTTGATTATTTTAACTTGGGAACAAGGCAAGATGTGAGATATTAGTTTAAATAGGCCACATTCTCAGCATACAGTTAGTTTAAATAGATCAGATACTCAAGCTAGAGGTAGCTTTATATTTTAGTGGATACGCGGATACGTGGATACGCAGTGAACTGTTGATTTTAAGAACGAGGCATACAGTTAGTTTATATAGATCAGATACTCAAGCTAGAGGTAGCTTTATATTTTAGTGGATACGCGGATAAGTGGATACGCAGTGAACTGTTGATTTTAAGAACGAGGCATACAGTTAGTTTAAATAGATCAGATACTCAAGCTAGAGGTAGCTTTGTATTTTAGTGGATACGTGGATACGCAGTGAACTGTTGATTTTAAGAACGAGGCATACAGTTAGTTTATGTAGATCAGATACTCAAGCTAGAGGTAGCTTTATATTTTAGTGGATACGTGGATACGCAGTGAACTGTTGATTTTAAGAACGAGGCATACAGTTAGTTTAAATAGATCAGATACTCAAGCTAGAGGTAGCTTTATATTTTAGTGGATACGCGGATACGTGGATACGCAGTGAACTGTTGATTTTAAGAACGAGGCATACAGTTAGTTTAAATAGATCAGATACTCAAGCTAGAGGTAGCTTTGTATTTTAGTGGATACGCGGATACGCAGTGAACTGTTGATTTTAAGAACGAGGCATACAGTTAGTTTATATAGATCAGATACTCAAGCTAGAGGTAGCTTTATATTTTAGTGGATACGCGGATACGCAGTGAACTGTTGATTTTAAGAACGAGGCATACAGTTAGTTTATATAGATACTCAAGCTAGAGGTAGCTTTATATTTTAGTGGATACCGCGGATACGCAGTGAACTGTTGATTTTAAGAACGAGGCATACAGTTAGTTTAAATGTAGATCAGATACTCAAGCTAGAGGTAGCTTTATATTTTAGTGGATACGCGGATACGTGGATACGCAGTGAACTGTTGATTTTAAGAACGAGGCATACAGTTAGTTTATGTAGATCAGATACTCAAGCTAGAGGTAGCTTTGTATTTTAGTGGATACGCGGATACGCAGTGAACTGTTGATTTTAAGAACGAGGCATACAGTTAGTTTATATAGATCAGATACTCAAGGCATGGCTGTTTGACAGTTTATGATTAATTGGCATCTTGGTAAGAACATTTTTTCGAGAGCGTGACACACTTTGATAGTTGAGAGGCATAATGTTATAATTAGTCATTTAATAGATTACGTATCAAATGTTTTGCTACATATTTTAGTGGATACGCGGATACAAAGTGTAGTTTATTTGAGAATGAGGCATAATGTTATCACTATTTAATGAACTATTTCTCAAAACGGTAAAAGACCATAGCAAAGTATAGCTTTTAAATTATGTTAGTAGATATGCGGATAAATATGTTCGATATCTCAAATGTTAGATAATATTCCTGTGCTATTTTACATATATGAACACCTATATTTAAATAAACGGTAAAAGACAAAGCAGCTATAAAATTATGTTAGTGGATACGCGTATCGATATGTTCGATATTTCAAATATTCCAGTGCTAAAAATAATTTCTATGTCACATGTGCACACCCATATTGCTTATACTTGTTCGTCCGTTAGCAAATTCTGGCTGACAAGCAAACGCCGAATGCCTGCAGATATTGCCTTGTGGCAGGGACGATGATAACTGTTTTCAAAATCAGATCTTGTGCACAAAAAATCGCCTGGCCATTCAACAAACTGACCGGGTGTCTTCTTAACGAACACATGGGTTGGCTTTGGAGATCTAGCGACCCTTACGTTCATCGTCAGGCCAAAATCAGTGTTCAACTGCTGCGTCGCATTAAGGAATTCTTGAAGTGATATTCCTCTGGTCAAACGGGGGCCGCTTTGAACAAACGCTCTGTGTGTGACAACAGGACCTGGGAATAATAGAATTCCTGATTTCACGTTTGCTGTGCTTGGCTGCGGCCTTTCCGGATCACATGTATCGTTGGTTATGGACTTGAGGAACTGGAAAAAATATAAAAAAGAACTTTTTACCTTTCACTACAGTTATATATCTATCTAAAAGGATTAAAACTTATAGCTTAGGAAAACTGCCTATATGCATAAACTATTTTTAAATTAAGCGATCAGTAGGCATGGTATTTGAAGGATAGACCTAACTGGGGATCTAAACAAACCGTATTTAATTCTAGAGCAATAACTGTTGAAATTGTCTATAGTAATTACCTCATACAGCATATGTTTTTGCGTTTCGACATGATCGACATACAACTTGGCTTTTTCCAACGTGTCTTTGGTAATACGTGTAGGGATGATAACTTCGTGCCCTGCCAAGGCGCATTCCATAGTATGAAGAAGTACATGTAAAGTTGTAGCCATTCTAGGGAGCAGATCTAACTTCTTTGATTTGGGTGGTGTAGTTTCTCCATCGTTGATAGCATCGTTAACATCGCTGGTAAAGGCATCTCGGTCGTTTTTCATCGATTTTTCAGCCTCATCGTCAAAGCGGTATTCCATGATATTATTTGTGTGAAAGTGAACGAGCAAGCGAAAAACCTCATCGAAATTGTCATTGCACTCGGTGGACAGGTATTTAGAAATTAGAAATCGATCTAACAGTCCTTGTCCTTTGTCCATTCTCGCAACAAGTTTAGCGGCGTTAGGCATCTGAGTGCACCCAACGATAGAAAAAGGTGTGTTTTCTCTGATATCTCTCGCCTCTTTCGTCGCATAGTTAAACGAACTTCGTTCACCCGATAAGAGTTTGCATAAAACCATGGCATCACCCGAACATGTATCCTCATCCGACTTTAACAATTTATTTAGCACATCCGATACTTCTGGCGAAACGATAAACCCAGTTCCGTTTTTTGAGAGATGCTTTACCAAACCAGATGAAGTTGTTCGGTCAAGCAGGCAATCTTTCACGTCATCTTGCACGGCATTCTGCATGGGTTTGATACAACCATGTTGGATTGCCGCGGATTTGCCAGTACCAGGAAAGCCGACGAATACGGTGTACAGGTTAGTTGATTGAGCGTGATTAACTGTGTGAACAGAAGCTTTTGCTTTGCTCAGAAGATAGGACACCGTCGCAAGGATTGTTGGTACAAAATAGCCGAGACAACTGTTGACGCTTGTGGCTTTGTGCTTGATAAAACTTAGGATGTTTTCAGGCATGATCCTAGCGTAGTCGAAGGAAGCATCCGACAATCGTTTTTGGAGACGTGACCATGTTTTTTCATGCTGTCGTCCGATTTTAGTTATTGGATTAGAGGTTGACATTGTTAGTTTCTATATAGCTGAGAATCGTGAACGCGCAGATGAAAGGTTGGGTGAGAAAAAGGCCAAAGATTGTTTGTTTGCGCTTTTGTATGATGTGTAACATGACTGGTGTAACGGTGTAATGTTACTTACAACACAATGGTGAGTTTTATTTGCATAAAAAGCTTGCGGCATGGCTGTTTGACAGTTTATGATTAATTGGCATTGTTGGTTGATAAAAACATTTTTTCGAGAGCGTGACACACTTTGATAGTTGATATATTTCACGATACAAACTTCTAAAGCAAGGTCTGTACCATATGGAGAAAGGGATTCAAGTTTGTGTCAGGAAGAAGGAAATTAGTAAAACGAGTTCGCAGTCCCAAACTGAGTGGACTACGGTATCTACACAGGATGCCGGTACACAATACCTTAGTGAGGGTAAAAGCTACGAAAAATATCGGCAAAGCAAAACTGACATTAAGTGGACGTATGATCGGCTCAAAGAAGAAATATTGGGTAACAAAAACAGACTGATTGGGTGGCTTATGGACGAAAAGATAATTGCGAGAAAGAGGAAATGCGGACATTGTGGTGAAATGATGAAATTAGTCAATGCGAATGACCGATCAGACGGTTTGAAATGGGAATGTAGGAAGCAAATGAACAGAAAGCAACACAAGGTTGAGGTCTCAATTCGAAAAGACAGTTGGTTTGAGAAAAGTAATCTTACACTTGAAGAGATTGTGAAATTGACATACTGGTGGTGTAGAGGGATAAACCAAGAAGATATCCGACACGAAGTTAACGTGAGCGAACATATGGCAGTCAATTGGGACAGTTTTTGTCGTGAGATTTGCGAAGTAACGCTTTTAGAAAGAGCACAAAAAATCGGCGGACCGGGGAAGACCGTGCAAATTGATGAGAGTAAGTTTGGAAAGAGAAAGTATCACAGAGGACACAAAGTTGAAGGACAATGGGTGTTTGGAGGAATCGAGGAGGAGTCACACAGAAGTTTTATGGTTGCAGTTGAAAAGCGAGATGAGAAAACCTTATTGCCAATAATCCAAAACCACATAGCCAAGGGTACAACGATTATCTCAGACTGTTGGAAAGCATATGTTAACCTTGAGAAGCATGGATATGTGCACAAGTGTGTAAATCACTCGAAAGAGTTTGTAAACGAAGATGGGGATCACACAAATAAGATTGAAGGTCACTGGCGCCAGGCTAAGGCTAAATTGCCCAAATTTGGTGTAAGAAAGTGTTTGTTTTCATCCCACTTAGCTGAGTTCCTTTGGCGCTATGAACATAAAGGAAAGGACCTATTTGAGACATTCCTCATAGATGCCAAAAATATATATGGAAATTTTTAGACGCCCAAACTCATGTAACAGACAGTTCGATTGTTTGACTTCAAAATAGACCACATAATTGGGATATAGGTTTTGTTAAGGGATCGAACATTGGACTGGCATAATACTAGTAGTTTTAATACAACTTATTACCGGGGATAAATTTATATATAGGCCATACATGTATATTATTTATTGTAGCATGTACTTTAGTAGACATATAATTGATTTTCATATAATAATAAAGCGTGCGCATTAAAACGTTTGAATATCATTTAATATTATAGTTCGTAAACAAAACGATAAGCGAGTTTGTACTCGATTTAATTATAAGCCACGGTTACACGGGAGTTTATACGAATTTCGGATCGTACTCAAGTCCATATATATACTTTCGAACACAAGGATTCGTGCAATTCCTGTGTGAACAGATGAACCAGACAGAATTGACCACGACCGAAATTCGACTGGTCTCATGAAAACGCAATCGAAGTTGTTCGGATGTTTAAAAATAATCAAACAATAAGAAACGACAACAAGCATTGTACAGCGTTGTTAGCGACAACAAGCAATATAAACTCAGGTAAATATTACTAACATTAAGGCTAGTAATAAAAACCTAATTACCGCTGACCTATTCATTGCATTACAATTTTCGACTGCGTATCCGCGTATCCAGTGAAATAATGGGTATGTTATTTGCATGAGTGGTGGACGGGTATTCTGCAATTTAGCCTAATTGTGCTGTAAAATAAAAGTAAAATTTACTATATGAAATGTATCAGCACAATCTATAGTAGAAGAAAGTGTTTGCATTAAGACATTATTACTGGCATTTGCAAGAGATGAATGCACATTTATGTGCTAAACTAGCAAATTGTATTCTAAGTGAGTAGGAGGCAAAGGTGAGCTGATAAACAGCATGTACAAACCGTGCATATTTGATGCAAATAGTTGAATGTGACGTGCATATGTGGTTTAATATGTCATCCTATATACAATAGTGGGTCAGGCATACATGTCACCATATTATATAGGATAAACCGTTTCCTTTTTGTATAATTGCCAAAATGGTCTCTGTACAAAAGATTTCTGAAGAAATGCAGGCACTTGTTCAATTCTTAAGTATGGTACATTTTGTTTTACTTGAATGGAGTTTCGTTTGTATTTAAGCGCCAACCAATACATGATGCTACTGCCCCAGTGATTTATTAGCGTATTCCAGCTTTGTTTGCACCTCGCTCAGCTCTTTAGCAGTATCGATGGCCTTGTTCACTATCTCAGGCCCCTGTAGAACTCTTCAAGGTCTGTCTTACCTCTTCTTGCCATTTAGCTGCCAATGCCATCAGTTCCTGACGTGTCTTTGTTTGTTCTGTATTATGCGAACAACGTCAAACATGGCCAGTCGTTTTCGTTTTTTCCCCTTGCAAATCTTTCCTGCTTTCTTTTGTTGCCGTGACCATTTGTAGATGGCGGTGTTGTCCTGAATTTGCCAGGTCTGGATGGCCTGGTATGGTGTCGTATCCCTGCCAAAATTCCAACTTTCTATTTTAGATACAACTTTTTTATTTGACATCCAAAATACAACTTTTTCCATTTTAAACACAACTTTTTTCCTTTTTTATACACAACTTTTTAAATTTTATATTCAAGTTTTTGTATTTTATTTTCATGTTTTTCATGTTTTTGTTTTAAACTTTTTACTTTCAACCGCAATCCATTACCTTAACAAGCCCGCAGGTGCAGTTTTACCACTGACCAAACTCCTACGGGCGCACCCACTTCTTTTTCGCCCGGTAAATTTCCATATTTGCATGCCAATTTATAATAAAACAGTTTTTGAGGCGTTTTCATCTTCATATACGAATGGACAGATCGAAACTTAACAAAGTACTGGCAACGTTATAACGAGTTGCGAATGACATATCTATGCTGGCATCTAACAACGGGACTAATTTGCCGTCAACCTGTGCAGCAGGTATTAAAATATATGTTAATGTCATGTCATCCCCCTTGACTTGCCTATACCCCACTGAAAGCTTAGGTAGTATATCTTTTTTGACACACTTTCTTCTTTAGCACTGATTAACTGATTATTGGATACTAAGATTTCGAGTATTTTTGCTATGAGCAGAGGCGAGACCTTTAGTTGGGGGGGGGGGAGGGGTGTTTAGCAGAATTGCCCTGTCAAAACCTCTAATGCTCTGAGTAAGCCTAATTTTTTGTACCTTAGTTCCTGACAGGGAGGTGGGGGAGGGGGGCAATGGCTAAAACTAATCCAGATACATAATAGTATTTCAAATTCATTTACTAAAGAAATTTTTGCATTTTCACTTCAAACATGTGTCCGGAAAGTCAATGTTGTAAGAAAAATATTTCATCTTCCAAGGATGGGGGGTGCCACATACTCAAACCTCCCTCACTTTTTCCTCTGTACATGGGGGTTCACATTTCTACACATACCACACATGTATTTAATTTTTATACTTTTAATGTTGCATGCTTATTTGCTTACTTTCTTTTAATTGTTATCTTTTCTATTCCTAATTTACATTTATTGTTTGTATGGTACTTAAAAGATTTTTATAATGGTTTTAATTAAGTTACTTTCAATAAATGTGGTTTCTTATGGCTGAATGGTTTACATGGGTGTCTCTAAATCCTCAGAATTGAATGTTAATAGATAAGGATACTATTTTAGAATTACAATGTATACCCCAACATACCTTTTCTGTAAACATTACAGGTATAGACCAAACCAACTTTCTTGAAAATAGTAATCATAGGTCACATAATAACAGTGGTCTGACCCTGACTTCATATGATGCTCTTCAGTCAACCTCGAGTAGCAATCAGACAATGCCAATATCAACAATCAGTCAGTGGTTTATCAGCCATTTCAGAGCACAGAAGATTATTCAATTTTGGGAAGAGAAGGCAGTTGCCATCACAACAGAAAGGATTGCAAAACAAGAAGAAAAATAATCATGTACATTAAAGTTTGTTTGCTTATCTTCTACAAAGGCCAGAATTCCTCCATCCAGTGTTGAGGAGAGAACAGAATTATGTAATGCAGGCCTTGATGACACTAGTTAAAGATGGAACTGAATGATGATAGTTCATATTTTTATGAAAAAGTTGTAGAATGCTATCCAAAGCTTACAGTGGCAGGTGGGTTCCAAAGCTTACAGTGGCAGATCTGAGTTTTTGTTGTTTCAAAGAGGTGGTGGAGAGGATGGTGGTTTTCATGCAAAAGCCCACCACATACAAGCACCCATTTGAGAGATATCTCTGGCCAAGCAAAAATATATATCAGGCCTCTTCAACAGGATATATGCACAAAGGATGATACTGAGAGAGATGAACTAGATATGTCTGTACAGTAAATGTATTATTACATTTTTTTATTATTTGTACCCCACATGCCACAAGGGTGGATTACAGAGGTGTAATATTCTATTACAATTCCCTCTTTGGGGAAGGGAAAGCAAGAAAGGTCTGGGTCTCAGAGAGGAAAATGACCCATTTGCCGGTTCCCAGTCTCCCTCGAATTTAGGTGGTTTTCGCAATGCACTCTGGGATCGCTAGGGGGCAAACATTGCTTATTTTTTATCGAAAAACCTGTCTACATAAGTTTACATCAAAATTCTAATGGGAAAAGTGGATTACTGTGCTGTTTATGGTTGCAATAATGATAGACGATATCCAGAGAAGTATATAATTTGCAATCAGGTTGGTACTCTTCGCTTTTTTTTTCCCAAAAACACAAAAGACAAAAATGCTTGGCAAAAGCTTATCAACAGGAAAGACTTCAAAGTCACTTGTAATACGAAGGTTTGTTCAAATCATTTTCTCACTGGTTATCGCTCCGAAGATTGTCCAAATCCAACTTTGTACCTCAAAAGATAGCAAAAAGAAGCCAGTAATAAAAGAATGCCAGCGAAAGATAGAAGCGAACTAAATATTCCCAAAAGAAAGAGGCGAAAAATTCGTGATGAAGTCGCTAGTGAGACAATCCCAGAACCTGAGGACAATACACCTTCTACAACTGATATATTGGTTCTTAAAAACTGTAATAAGCAAGAGACTGTGGACCCCTGAAATGGTAGAAATTCAGAGAGACTTATATGCGACAGATAACAAACATTATTCTGATGACAAAGGCTGTGAAAGTGACAATGTTGATTGTGAGTGTCAAGGTGATCTGAAAGCTTTGAAAAGAAAATTATTTATTGAACAAGCAACTAGCCACAAAAATTGCTACCGCTACACTGGGTTATCAAAAAAAAAAGCTCAGCTTGGTTTTCAGTTTGATTGAGGAGAAAGCAAAGAAACTGAGGTATTGGAGAGGTTCTACAGATACTGCCTCTGCGCAACCTGTTAAAAGAGGGCATATGTGTCAAGATTATCGACACCATGGGAGGAATTCATTCTTACCCTTGTCAGGACAAGAAAAGGGTTCGATGTGACATTTTTAGCAGATACATTTTCTGTTTCAGCCTAGCCATGTTTCTCGGATTTATACAACATGGGTGATTTTCCTATCTAATGAGCTGTCATTTTTAGTACCTTGGCCATCTAAGTCAGAAATAAAGAAGAAACTACCTAAACGATTCAAGAAATTCAAAAATTTACGGATAATTATTGACTGCACAGAATTTTTTATCCAAAAGCCAAAGGTTCCTGACAGTCAGAAAATATCATGGAGTAGCTATAAACATTGGAATACTGCAAAACTCTTGGTGGGTATTACACCTACTGGCATTTTTTCCTTTGTTCCACCATTGTGGACTGGTTCAATATCAGACAAGGAAATTGTCAGAAATTCTAGTCTGGTGAATCTCCTGGAGGAAGGTGATGGTGTCATTGCTGATAAAGGATTCCTTGTAAGAGATTTACTTGTGGTAAAGAAAGTTCACCTTCTATCACCTGCCTACTGTCGTGGACCAAGACTTTCCTCACGTGGAACAACTCATACTCGACGTGTTGCATCATTAAGATCTCATGTTGAAAGAAGTATTATGAAACTTAAACAATTTAGAATTTTATCAGGAGTGATACCACTGACATTAAAGCCAGTATTGGACAACATTTTGTTTTTTTGTGCAGCTTTATGTAACCTAGGTCAGCGTGGTATTAAGTAACTGTTACATAACAAAAAAAGATTGTAAACAAGAAAACAAGAATGTAAATTTTCAATGAAACTTAGGGACAAGCATGCTGCTTCAAAAATGGATCAAGTTAATAGGACTTAATGGGGCTCACTGAATTTGTTATCCATGCTTTTAAGGCTTTTAAATTTTTATCATGATAATTTATTACTTGTGGACTGACACATGTTTCATTATTTCATATGTTTTAATAAAAGACTGCTAATAATTCCAATTATACAAGGGCTGAGGAGTCTGATGTATAATTGGGGTTATATGAGTGAACGAAGGGAGAAATATATGAGATTACAAATGGTATGACTTCATCTTTACCGTGTGTCCCATGATCCTCCAGCGACTATTTTAACACCAAACAAGAAGGGAGAAATTCAAAGAGTTCTAGGGATGGTGTGTCCCAAGAACACCAACGGGAGGTGTTCACTCATATAACCCCAATTATTCATCAAGCTCCTCAGCCCTTGTATAATTGGAATTATCAACTCAATGTACTGTTTGAAGCAGGCAACTGGGCATTGTTTCATATCTTCGGAGAAGGACGATACGATAGAGAAAACCGGAACATCTGGTCGTGTAGTTTTGGTTTGTGGTAAGGTGAATGTGATGCCTTCCGGTGACAACCGGTAATGGTTAAGATCCAGCTGCGAAAGTGAAGACACCCGTTTAGGGCAAGTAATGGCGAAGAGTGTAGCCAATTTCCCAGACAGTTGTTTTAGAGTCAGTTCAGTATTACTTCCTAGTTTAGACAGGTAGGCGGTTACCTTGGAGACATCCCATGTTATGGAATACGGCGGTTTTGCTGGGCGGAGGTTTAGGATGCCCTTTAGTAAGTTGACCACGTATGGATGTTGACCCACCGAGTAAGCTTCAATTTTTGAATGACTAACAGAAATTTTTCGACCTTAAAACATTAATCGAACAGTACTGAAGGCCACTGTCATAGCAGTCTGATAAGAAGGTAAGTATGTCTTTCAGAGATGCTGAAACAGGATCAATTTGCCGTGGACAACACCTGCCGCGCCAGCGTTTCCAGCTCGATTTGTACGTCTAATGTGTGGAGGATCGAGTGGCTGTGATGAGAAGTTTGGCAACGTCTGCTGGAAGGCCTTTTGCTGGATAGCGCTGTGTGAGATATTGAATACGGCCATGTGAAGTCGAGGGTGCATTGGATGAATTTTCTTTGGTTCTGCCGGGTCTATTAGGAGGTGAGGTGATACCGGAAGCAAGACTGGTTGCCGGGTTAGTAGCTGAACTAGTAGAGGCCACCATGGTTGGGCTTGCCAAATCGGGGCTACTAGAACAATTTCTGTTTCGTCTGTCACTGTTTTGAGGACCTTTGGGATCATGTTGAAGGGTGGGAAAGCATACCCTTTCAGTTGGTTCCAATTCAGACTGAAGGCGTCTGAGTGGAGCGCATTGGGGTCGGCTCTTCAGCTGATGTACGTCCGGGAGTTGACAGGTTAGTCTTGAGGCAAAGAGATCGGTTCGGCAATGTTTCAGGAAAGGTTTGATGATGCTGGGTTCTAGCATCCAATCGCTGTTGTCTGTAAATAGATGCGATTCTTGATCTGCCAGATTGTTCAACTTCCCGGGGATGTGGAAAGCTACCACAAATATATCCTTCTGGATGCACCAGTTCCACATTTCTAGAGCGAGTTGGAGAAGCTGAGGAGAATGTGTGCCACCCTTGTGGTTGATGTACTCCACAGCTGTAGCGTTGTCCATATTGAGCGACACAGTTATCGAAGTTTTGTTTTTTAACAGGGCTTGAAGGGCCAGGAAGGCACCTTTCAATTTTAGAATATGTAGTAGTTTCTCTGCAGCAGACCATTTCCCGTTCGTCCTCCAATTGGCGCAAACTGCCCCCCATCCCTGTTTTGATGCATCTGTGAAAATCGTAAGATCGGGAGGAGGGGTGACAATAGGGCTGCCATTGCATGCTGTTATGTTGCAAATCCACCATTGTAATTCCTCTCTTGTCTGAAGGGACAGGGTCACTTTGGCACTGTAGTTGTCCAAGGAATCGATTAGACCCTGCTTCAGTTGCCGTTGTAGTTTGCAAATGTAAAGTGGGGCACGCCATATGGCTGGTCGAAAAGACTCGAGAGTGCCTAAAACTTGTGCCAATTTCGTAAGGCTGACTTGCTCTTGGGTGAGAAGTTGGTGGCAAAGTAGACGTAACTTTGTGACCTTGTCAGGAGTAAGGTTAGAGTCATGTTGACTGAGCATATGCAGAAGCCCAGAAAGGTTAGAGTTTGAGTCGGGAGAAGAACCGATTTCTCTTTGTTGATGGTGAATCCCAAGGATTCTAAAAGAGACATGGTCATTTCGGTGAATAACTGTGTTTCATTGATCGAGGACCCAATGATCAGGAGGATGTCGTCGAGATAGATTATAAGTGGGATTGCCCTTTTTTTCAGAAAAGCCGCTACTGGTTTTAATTACCGTGTGAACACGCATGGGCTATGTTCAACCCAAAGGGAAGAGCTTGAAATTGGTAGGATTTGTTTTTCCAAATAAATCAGAGGAACCTTTGAGATGTTGGGTGGACTGCGACAGAAAGATAGGCATCTTTGAGGTCTAGTTTGGTCGTGAAATGTCTTGCTTTTAAAAGCGTCTTTATTGTCGAGAGATTCTCCATTTGAAAGTGTGGACTTTCTATAAATTGGTTCAGTGAGCTGAGGTCTATCACAGGGCGCATGCTTCCTCCTTTTTTGGGGACTAAGAAGAGGCAACTGTAATAACCGCCGCGTTCTAATGGGACTTGACAGAGTGCCCTTTTTTGCAGGAGGTTCTGAACTTCTAAATCTAAAATCAACATTAAATCTGCGAAGACCTGTGTAATTGGCACTTTTGATCTGATAAGAAACACAACGAAAGGGAATTTTTAAGCCTGATACAATGTTTAGGATCTCTGGATCAGACGTTAATTCTTGCCATTGTTTGAGATATTTTGGGAGTTGGGCGGAGGTCTGCGGGATTGTTGTGGACCTCGAAAAAAATTTTGTTTCTCGATGAGTCGAGAGTCGTTTCTGGTGACTTAATAGTCAAATCTGATGGCTTAATAGCCGTGATTGGTGGCTCGAGAGTTTGCAACAGACAACTTTGAATCTAAACTGTCAATATCATTTCCTGCTGAAACTGACAAAGCGTCATCTTGAATTGCTTCATGGCATTGTGAGTGGGAAGCCTGCGAGGCTGTTTCACTGGTGTGTCTTTCCAGGATATCAATCCTGGCATTGCAGACCGACATACCTGCTTTTAAGTCTTTCACAGATTGTAAAATTTCACGAAGAATGTCTTCATCTTTGTGACCGTATGTGGTTCTGCGTCGTTTTGACGATCCGTTCTTCGATATATGATGCGAATTTTTGCGTGAATGAGATTGTTTGCGATGATGTTGACTTGCCATATTCCAAGCTTAGATATAGAGGGATGAAAATACTAAGTTTTCGTTGCTGTTTAAGAGAAAGTTGGATTAGAAAAAACGATTTGAAAGGAAAAAAACAAGAACTTACCTGTTTATGGCCGAAGCACAAGGTAAAAAAGTCGCTGCAGGATCATGGGACACCGTTCCTATAGCAATAGCGCCGAAGCGTGTGATTTTACTTTTCTTCTCACAGGGGGTACCCTGGTGTTAAAAAAGTGGTCCGAAGCACGGTAAAGACGAAGTCATACCATTTGTAATCTCATATATTTCAACTGGAGTTCATGAAATATAATAGAATTTTTATAGAAAAGAGAAACTGTTTTAAATACATTATTCCAAAAGTCAGCATCAAATGGCACTTCAACTATATCAATTCCTTTTTCTGCATACACAATAAAATCACATTTTTCCATTTGACTTATAGCCATACCCATTTGGATTTGAAAATAATACATGTGTTTCCTATTCAACACCTTTTCCCCCCTACTATCAGTTTTCCCACCAATAGCTGGCGAGAAAAAAGCAGATTTTGGATCCATATCTTTACATGTAAAAGGGCATTTGATTTCAATTGTCCTTGAACCACAGCATCCACATTGTCTTACTCCATCCAAACTTACTCCCATCCATAAATTGGTAGGGTCAACAAGCAATCCAGGTTCTTCTATTATAACTTTTTCATGTTTCTTCAAACACAGTCTCTGGTAAAGATATAGAGCCTCCTTCTCTTTATCTGTTCCATATTGCATTGCATTTGAGTATATGAAATTATCTTTAACTTCCAAAAAATTAGCTACTGTTTTGGTAATGTTCAATCCCGATCTTTTGTTTTCTGTCTAGTGTAAATAGCCTTAATTTTTTTGCCAGTGACCATAAGATGTTGCATTTTATGCCATTCTTCATTCTTTGATTGTCCTTTAGTTGCAGCAGAAATAAACAATTGTTCTTCTTTAGTACATTTTAATGTACTGACAAAAGTATCACTTGCTTTCTTAATACTTTTCCTAATGAAATGTCCATACTTCCGTGCAAATATTTTTACCCTTGTCTCTATGCTCAAGCTATTAAGCTTAAGGGAGGTTTCGTTTTCTCTCTTTTCTACATCGGAATGTGGGCATTTAGGTAGGAAATCCAAAATGCCAGAGTTAGGGTCAATGTCTCTTGCAAATTTTCTTGCAAATTCTGCTTTGTCTTCTTCACAAATTGTGGTTCTCAAACGTTTCGGGAATGGGTCGAAAGAGTCAACCCAAGAGTCATCAAGAGAGACACGTTTATTTTTACTATTGGGTTTAGCTGAGTGGCAAATTTTCATTTCCAGTAGTGGCAAGGGATTGTTTTTTGGTTTTGGCTTTGGTTGCCAGTAGGCCAGGAGTGAAGTCATAGAGGTTCTTTCCCCTGACAAAAACTCTTCTAGTTCAAACATGCAAGCTCCCAAGTGCTTGCATCCCTGATCTGATCCACCCTTACACTCACAAAATGCAGAAAACACAGAACCATTTCAGGGTTGGTAGATTTTATGAATAAATAAGCCAAAAATATTAACATAACATTTGTTTTCTTTGTTTAAAACAAAGGAATCAAAGGGCCGCTATGGCAAGCCGATTGTAGCAATATTCAATATCGATTTTGCATATTAAATTTCATGGTTTTAATTCAATTATTATTCAATTCAATGAATTTTTATTCAATTCAATAACTATTCAATTCAACAACTATTCAATTCAATGATATTTTTATTCAATTCAATGAATTTTTATTCAATTCAACAAATATTCAATTCAATGATATTTTATTCAATTCAATAAATTTTTATTCAATTCAACAAATATTCAATTCAATGAATTTTTATTCAATTCAACAAATATTCAATTCAATAAATTTTTATTCAATTCAACAAATATTCAATTCAATAAATTTTTATTCAATTCAACAAATATTCAATTCAATGATGCGCGGTTACCACCTCTGTGCGGTTACCAAGCTAAAAAGTCACATGGTCGACATGCACGTGGTAATACAAATGATACAAAATGGCGGACGCCAAGCAACTGCAAGTGCTTTCTCGTCATCTGCAGGAGGCAAATTCTATTTTGACTTCGTTTATGGCACCCTTGAATGAATCAAGTACATCGCAGAGCTCAACCGTAGCAAATGCATCTCAGAGTTCAACCGTAGCAAATGCATCTCAGAGTTCAACCGTAGCAAATTCCAGCAGTTCTTCTGTGTCATCTTCTGCATCAACGGCATCAACGACCGTTGGTTCAGTTTTGGATCGCGCACGAGCAATGATATCACGTTCCACTGCTGGCGCATTTTCCCGACTTGGGCGTCGAGAGCGTTTAAGAGCAACAGCCGTTAGCAACCAGTCTAACTCCAACTCAACGTTAAAAAAACGTAAAGAAACCAAAGTTTATGAGTTTGTATTGGTGGAAGTTAGAGACACCGAAATGCCATGGTCCTTATCAGAAGATAAAGTTTTATTGCGTGGAATAATAGAGATAGAAAGTACACTCAAGGAAAATGAAATTCGCGAGCAAATTGGAAAGGCGGTCCGACTCAAGTACGCAAGTATTTCAAATGATGATTTCCAATTTTTACGAGCTACTCGCCGAAAGTTGTCGAAACCTGTTAACTGTGGAGGCTTTGACTTCAAGCAAATCAAGCTGTTAGCGGGGCAAGGCTCAATATACATCAAACTTAAAGATTGGGCATATTGTTTAATATTAGAAGATGATGAAAACACCGAAGATGAAACAGGTTATTAATATTTTTTATTGTAAAAGACATATGTATATTGTTGGACTCGGCAAAAATGTGCTTGATGGCTTTGAAAACAGCTACTTAGTGCTATGGGGTTGGGATGGGTGCTATGTAGGTGAGTGGAATTGCATGCAGGTCCCAGTCAAAAAATTGTTGGACTGTTTTCCAACTGTCAATATTAAATATTATTTCATGTAATGCTATAATTATTTTTTTCCGATATTCCTAAATTATATGGTCGTATGGTCTTTCTTATTAACATTTGTTTTTTCTACATATAATACATTTGCATATCTGCAATGCCCATGAAATACAAGTATTGTAATGCCCCTGAAATACTTGCACCACTAATGTACTTTTTTCTCACATGCAACTTGTTCTTTGCTGATAGTGTTAATGCCTTCAGCTGTAGCAAGCACCGAAATCAATGTGACAGGTAGTTCATCCTCATCAACTTATCCAATGCCTGTGCCTGTACCAGTGCCTGTACCAGTGCCTGTGAGCACTCCCATCATTATTGATGATGATGATGTTTCTGAGGTTAATATGGATAGTTTGGCAGATGAGATTGTGCATTATTGTGTGGAACACAACGTTGAAGATGGTATTGAAATACTAAAATATTTCCAAAAGATTATGGTCCAAGGAAGAGCACTAAGGATTCTGGATAGTGGAGTGGTTGAAGAGGGAGATACCAATTTTATTATGGTAGACAGATACAACATTTTGGAGACAGCTTTTGAAGAAGTTAAGTCATTAGAATGTTTGAGAAAAACTCTCGAAGTACAATTCTATGGTGAAGTGAGTAGCATACGTTTTATGCATGCTCTACGTGTGAATATGTCAGTTTAAAACATAATAAATCATTGTTTACTGATGTGATTTAAAAAATTTTTTGCTAGGAAGCACAGGACTATGGTGGTCCAAGAAAAGAGTTTTTTGCTCTTATTGTCAGGGAAATTTACCAATGTTACTTTGAAAAAGGTTTAAAGCAACATAATTATGTCAGAGGATTATGTAATTGTGGGAGTTATATTAGGTATGTGCTCTGTTTTAGCTTAGGTGAATAGGTGGTAAAAAGTATCATAGCTCATAGATATAAATAATAATGGATATTACTTGATGGACTAATTAGAGATGGACTAATTTTTTTAAGAGAGCAAAAAGTCTAAAAAGATGATATTTTTAAAAAAGAAATTGAATAAAAGGGATTTTCAAAAATAGGGATTATGCCACTTTCTGAAGTATTTGACTGGTTGTTTGTAGCCCAAAGAAATGGTAAATGCTTGGCACATTAACTTTTGTTGTATTTGCTATAGGTCTAAGTATTATACAGGATGGAAAGATTCCATATTTCCTTAACAACTATGCCACTGATTTATTTGGAACAGCTGATGTAGATGGTTGCATCCTCCAACTTCGTGTGGGTTTCAAAAAGTTGGGGCTTTACCAGGTAAAAATATGTTTTACATTGCATTGAGAACGTTCAGGGTATATCCAAATATAAAATAATTTTTCTTGCAGCATTTAATTATATTTCTGTTGGTATAGGTTGGCGTTCGGTTGCCAAATTTTCTGCGTATCTTAACCCCCAGGGTTACGAATCTTACTGTGAAATCATTGACCACTATTCTTCAGCCAGATTTTAGTGAAGTTGGAAGTAACAAACGTAAATTTGAAAATCAAGTGTATTCAGCATTTTTAAAATATCTCAGAAGTGTTGCAAGTGAGAAATAGTTATATCCTGTTATTTCAAACCAAACCCGTAAAATTAATGGTGGTAAATCGTTCGTAATCAATCAATATTGACTTTTATCCAGGTGGCCATCGCCGTGGCATCACCCTAAATAGTATACTTCAATTTGCTACTTGTGATGAGGAAGTACCACTTCTTGGGTACGATAATGGAGTAAAGCCATCTACCGGTTTTCACGAAGTAGCTGACAACAAATCCTTCCTACCAACTGCAAATACATGTTGTTGTATATTGTTTCTGCCAACACCGTCTCTTGAGATTGATTTACCAGATGAGGAAACGTTGTTTGGACTGTACGATATGGCTTTCTCAAATGCCTTTTTTGGACGCAAATAATTGTTGTCTTTGAACTGATGTGCTCCCGATTTGTTGAGACAGGTCGTTATTTACATAGTTTAAATTAAAAAACGTTAAATGTTATATAACTAACGAAAATCTTTTCATTAGAAAGTATATCTTCTAAAAATGTGTTGTTTTCAATCAAGGCACATTGATTTTCACCATCCTGCCTTGGATTTTTTTTATTTATTTTAACTTTTTTACTTCTGTTAAACAGTTGTGAAAGGAAAATTAGAATACTGGTCATTCTTGGTCAGGCTTAACAGCATGTGTGGAAGATATACTTTTCTGACAGGAGAGTTTTGTGTTTGTTTGTTTTTCGCGTTATGATGAAGAACGCCGAACAATAATAGTGTATGCACATGGCATTAATAGTAATGTAGAACATATATGGGTATGCGTGAGCATATACACAAGAAAGGAAGTTTGCTTTTTGACTTTATTGTGTGTTTGTCTATTTCCATAAAACATGCAGCAATTGAGCTTTTTACTGTTCTACTTCTTTTAAAATTACTGTTCCGCCAGCTCTCTTAACATGTTTTCAACCAAACCAAGAGCATCCAGATATACATCGATTCCCATTTCAGTCGATGGTCTGAGGGGATCAACTGCTTGAAGAGTGGTTAAAATTTCTGTGGCAGTATCATGATATATTGGTGAAACGACAACGTTATTTTCACTATCTTCAAAGGGCGATGGACTATCAGGGTCGTATCCATAATACTGTAAATCATCGGGAGTGAAATCTAGTCCCTCGTGTGATAATGGATTTTCTCCGTTCAACATACCATTCAACCACATTTGGTTTGGTGACCAATTATTGGCAGTCCGAATGCCATGGTTGTTAAAAGCATCCTTGTATCCATGCAATGAATGGTTAATTCGGGGTAGAAAAACGTAGTGTAATATAAAAACATGCGTGGGATTGTCAAGAAACAGGATGCCAGCGTCTTCCATGGCATAGAATACATAGTAAAAGTAATGAAGTACGCAGCGGAATACGTCGCGCCATAACCGCTCGATGCGTTGATTGTGTGTGGAAGGGCCAGCTATGAAACTGCCTCTACCCTCTCCTCTTGCAGCCACCATGGCATCACATACAAGAACGTTTTCTACCCCTCTATCCACTCGAATCCTTGAAGGCCATAATCCTCCATCTTCGTCGATGGCGTTGAGAAAGAGGGAAAGGACTGTCTCGGACAGGTTGTTCGTACTGCAGTGCAAATATATGATTCTTCTAGAAAATCCATCGATGCAACCATGAACAACGAAAGTCCACCGTATCAACGAGTGATGGCCATCTAAATGCCATAATGAATTCGGCCATGGCACGTGATACTTTCTACGTTGTACAATCATTCCCCATCGAAGAATTGCATTTCGTGGCTGCACTCTTGTCATACTTTCTCGAATTCGATGACGCTGAATGCGAAACCCCATGGATTGCAAGTAACCAGTAATATACGTCAGTCCTGAAGTATCCCCGTGTCGATTAATGTAATCAGAAATTAGCTGATCAAGTTCGTTGTCAGAAATTAGGGTGAAGTCACCCAGATTTGAAAGACCCAAGCTGATAACACGTCTGTGTATTGTCCATCTCGATACACCGAACAATTGCGCAATCTTACTCCAAGAAAACCCATAGCCACGCAGGTCTTCTAACATTTCGGCAGGAATAATGAAAGAAGGTCTTCCTGGTTGCCCAGAATGGTTTATACCACATTCCATCCTCGTGACCATAGTTGGCCTGCTTAGTAGCTCAAGTTGTCGTTGCTTCAAAAGAGTTAGGAGCTCTAAAAACACACCAGCTAGGGCGATCCAAACGTCATAATCAGGATCGTCGATTTCAGCAGTTGACCTTAGGAAGTTTATAGTTTGATCAAGAAGAGCTATGTGGAGCGACAGAGCATTCGCATTGTTTATTTCCTCTTCCATCAGATGTCCTGTTTTCTCAACGATATCAAATAAGAAATTTGATAATTCATTTGCGAGATGTTGGTCTTCAGTATTAATGTCATCTTCAACAGCAGCCATCAAAAATGATAATTTTATCGAATTTTTTAAAGCGGAACTTCAATAATTCTCACAGCACCAACCAGCGACATTTGGATGTATATGAACATTGCCGAGCAACCGCGTACTGTTGAACTGACGTACTATATTGAATTGACTATATACTGAAATTGAATAAAAATTTATTGAATTGAATATTTGTTGAATTGAATAAAAATTTATTGAATTGAATATTTGTTGAATTGAATAAAAATTTATTGAATTGAATAAAAATTCATTGAATTGAATAAAAATTTATTGAATTGAATATTTGTTGAATTGAATAAAAATTTATTGAATTGAATATTTGTTGAATTGAATAAAAATTAATTGAATTGAATATTTGTTGAATTGAATAAAAATTTATTGAATTGAATAAAATATCATTGAATTGAATATTTGTTGAATTGAATAAAAATTCATTGAATTGAATAAAAATATCATTGAATTGAATAGTTGTTGAATTGAATAGTTATTGAATTGAATAAAAATTCATTGAATTGAATAATAATTGCATTAAAACCATGAAATTTAATATGCAAAATCGATATTGAATATTGCTACAATCGGCTTGCCATAGGCCGCCAATAACAATGTTTGGCTTATTTATTCAGTAACTTACCAACCCTGAACCATTTGGTGAAAGTATGAACCACAATCTATATTCTTTCTTGCCTTCTGGTGTTTTGTTCCTTTGTGTAGGTAAAACATTGCCAATTATTACATGAAATTTGCTATCATCATTGTCATAAACCATAGTTCTGCATAAATTTCGTACATGACCATTCTGGTGTAATTTATACTCATCAAATGTTCTCCTTGATGCGAACATTTCTTTGTCATAGTGTGTTTTTCTTATAATTAAATGGTTAAAGATATTCAATGGTCCAAACCTTGGTAAAGCAAACATATCTTTTGATGTATGAGTCATTTGAAGTGGATCTGGTATACATTTTCCAGCAGGAAGCGTCAATCTTTCTTGGAGACAATGCTCTAAAGAATCATTTGCAAAATCGGGATCCATTGGTAGTTTTGCCTTCTCAGTGGCTTCTACTAACTTTATGAGGTGAGTTTTTAAGTGGTTTGCTGTTGGCACACCATGGTCACTAATATATTCCTTCAAATCCTTAATTCTCCATTCTTTAAAATCATGTGTTTGAGGAGTTTGTGAATCCATACTGAGTCCATTAGATTTTTGTGTGTTAATCATCACATTCTTATCTTTTCGCTTTAATTGTTCAGGTTGACTAGGTACAGTTTCAGGGTTTGATGGACAGGGTACAGTTTTAGGTTTGGAGGGAAAGGGTACATTTTTCGGATTTGGTGGACTGGGTGTAGTTCTGGGGTTTGGTGGACAGGGTACAGTTCTGGGGTTTGGTGGACAGGGTACAGTTTTACATTTGGATAAGCAGGGTACAGATTTAGGTTTGGATGGACATGGTATAGTTTTAGGGTTTGATCGACAGGTTTAGTTATTGGTAAAATATGGTCCTTGCTCTTTTGTAGTTAAAGCATCAACATTGTCAAGGTCAATGAACAATGGTTGTTGGTATTCATTTGCAGGTTTAGGTGCAAGACAACAGCTATCGATTGGTTTCAAAAGATTGAAATGGCAAGCAGATCTGTGAAAGTTATGCAAGACAAAAGTGATAGGACAAGCACAGCTTATATCACATGTCAACAATGGACGTAATACTAGGCGAGGAATAAAATGAAACCATTTCTGTTCCAGCATTGCATATACGCAAATTTCACGCTGCAAGGCCGTCGCACAAGCATATATATCCACAGTCTCTCCCCACGTACCGGACATGATGCTTCGCTCCAGATGCTTTTCCATCGATTCGTGTCGAAATAAATAATGACAAAATGTAGCCGGATTTTCTATCATAACCTCGTTGCACATTTCTCGAATATGGCCAAAATTCTCGTCACTTTTGCTGTTTAAAGCCAATGCAACGGATCTATAAAAACAGTTACCAACTCCACATATTTGTATTTCCTTTCGGCCTATCGGCAATGAATAAACATGCATTATAAATGCAAATAAATTCCTCAAAATGCAAATTTTGTTTACAAACAAAGATAAAGGGATATATCGCAAGCAATGTTTGCCCCCTAGCGATCCCAGAGTGCATTGCGAAAACCGCGTAAATTTTAGGGAAACTGGCAACCGGCAAATGGGCCATTAAAGAAGGGAAAAGGGGGGAAAAAAGATAAAAATTTAACAGATATGTAGTAAAGATATGGGAATAAGAAGCCAAAACTTAATCGATTTTTAATTTTACACTTCCCTGTAGCTGTAATCCAACTTGCACCATTTCATTGTGATATATTTAATAGCTATTATTCATATTAATATAATATACAGTAAATAAGTTTTCTGAGCAATATTTTCTGCATTTCTCAATAAAATTGATTAGGTGATATTTATTTATTGATTAGGTGATATTTGGTGGGCCAGTGATTGATTGTTTTGTATGTGGTGATTCTATACCAATGAACAGAATGAAAGAACACCAAAGTAGACACAATTCTCCCAAGCGTCAAGTATTTTTCAGCTACAGTAAATTTTCTTTTCATTAGTGCATGCAGTGTTTCCACAATGCAGGAAATTTCCTGTTTGCAAGACGTTTTACTGCAAAAAAGGACAAATTCAGGATAAAGGAAAATTCAGGAAATCTTCAAGCTCAATAGCTGAGGTAAACAGGCTGATTATGGATCTCACTGGTATTGCATGTATCTGCCGGCAGAAGACGAGAGCTTGAAGCAAAAGGCATTGGCAGAAAAGCTTCACGCCAAAAAGTACCTGAAATACTTTGAAGTTTGCTTTTGTGACTTTATATTCAATCTACTTGATGCTAATCTCACATCCTGGAATGCTGTGGTACTTTATCTACAAGGCAGTCTAGGACAGGAAGCACAAGGTTATCTAAAATTGTTAACAAGTAAAGCACATCTTGAACTTCCTGCATTTCTAGGTGATGTTCTTCTGGTGTTTAAATACTATCAGAAACAGCTTCAGAGTGACAGCTGTACTATTATCACTATTATGGATGAGCAGACTGACAGTTGCATTAGGAATCTTAAAAAGCTGCTCGATGGTGCCCTTGAAGGAGGTTGGTCGTCTGCACTTTCTTCGGCTATCAAGGAAGATGAGAATGGTGTTGTTTCTCTGAAAATTGTAACACTCTCTGATAGATCCAGTAGAGGAACTTGCAATCTGTTTGTGACAGTACAAAGGGATGTTCAGGCTATCTAATATGAAGTTGTCCTGAGTCTTGTGGAGTATTTCTCTCAATCGATTTCTCAATCGACTATCGATTTGAAGTCGATAAGGTCCTATTGGGGAAGTACTGAAATCATTTCAAAGAGTTAGAAAGAAACCATTCCAAGTTCATTCATTGCTGTGCTTAGATTTAGATCTTACAGAGCTTGCTTTAGAATTCAATTACCTTGTTTAGTAGATGTAAACGGAGAGTTCTGACGCAAAAATAGACCTTTTTTGAGACCTGGTGAAATTTTTTTTCAGACTTGAAATTGTGAATTTACTTTTCCTAGATTTGACGACTTTTTTTCGCCCCTCTCGACTCTTTGACTTGGGGATTTCCCTAAATTTGGTTGACATTGATTGACGTGAGTGATGTCATCTAAGTTTCTAATTTTTCTTTTAAGCTTTTCATTAAGGTGATGAATTAGTTCTACTAGGCTAGGAATACATATGACTGTTAATATCTTTGTTCCCATTCTCTTTACTTATCCCCCTTTAATATTTTGATACGATGATTGACATAAGCTCTGGCTTTCTTTCTTCTTTGATCTCTCTATTGTATAGGGGGCTCTTTTGGTGTAAAGATCAATGTTTTTTGGGTGGAAGATAAACGGCATTGCTTTTATCATATCCAACTCAACATTAAATGCTTTCTCAATATTTTTTAAATGTGTTATTATTTTTTTAACACTTTATTTTCTTTCCTCACTCATTTACTAGTAAAAGAAATAGGAAACAAAAGTTCTTCTCTTAACAAATCAAGGAAAAAATACAACAAGGATATTCGGAGACGTTTTGTTTTTGGATTTCACTTTGAAAAAGCCACTGAGACAGATAGGTCTTGAGATTGGGCAAAGAACTACTCGTAACTACACAAAAATTAAGGGTGAGCTATATGATAAAAGAGATGAGCCTCTCGGAAAAAATTTACAGAGAGATCTTCAAGTTGTTCATGATCCTTCTAATAACCTACAAATCACTCAACCTTCTGGAGGTGATTCTGCTTAAGGTCCTTTTCGAGAAATAAATGAGTGAACAAAACATTTTTGAGAGAGAGCAAGCTTTTAGGGATTTATACTATGATCCTCTTACAGGTTATCAATCTGCCAAGAGGCTTTATGAGATAGCTCGAGAGAAAAATATCAATGTCACAAGGAGACAAGTTCAGGAATGGCTAAGAAATGGGAAATAAAAGTTCAAAAGACATATCAGTTACAGAAGAAAATTAAAAACGGGGAAAGAATTTAGAAAGACTTTTGTTAAGGATTTGGGTGATGAGATTCAAAGTGACCTAATCGACATGAGAAAGTATAAAGATGAAAATGATGGGTATAAGTGGATACTTTCGGGTATCAAGATTTTATCAAGATATGCTTTTGTTGTCCCGATGAAAACAAAGGCGAGGTGTGATTCATGGTTTGCTCTTTTAAAGATCTTTAACAAGTTTAACAATCGTTTCGTAAAATACCCCAAGTTGGTTCGAGAAGATCAAGGGAAGGAATTTAAGAATAGATTGATTGAGGATTGGCTCTGATTTTCTCAACCTTTTCTGATAAGAAAGCAGCTGTTATAGAGGGGTTTAATCGAACACTAAAGTCAATTATGTTTAGATATATGACTGAGGTAAAGCAAAAGAGATGGATCGATTGATAATTTTGTTGAGAATTACAATAATTAAATTCATGCCTCGACCAAGATGAGGCCCTCAGAGGTTAATCAAGAAGGAGTAACTTGACAATTCCTAGCCAAATAAAAAATCTGTTATGACAGTTTACCGGCTACATGGAACGACTTCTAAACTCAAGAACACGCAAAAGTATGACATCAGTAAAGTATGTGCTTCTGCCGAAAAGGCTTTGTATTTGTATTGCAACCAGCCTATGTTGACTTCATAACTACACAACTACGGCTACTGGCTTCCAGGCTACAAGCTACATTACATGCCTACGTCCCAATATTGCTATTTGAATACATGGCTACTTGGCTACATGACTATATATACATGCCCTCATATCATTAAAAATATTTTTACAACATGTAAATTTACATTGCGTACAGTATTACAACTGTGTATCATATCAAAAGTATAATAATTTGATTTAATCATTTCATCATTACCAAAAAAGTAACATTAAATAAATTCTACACCCATTATTATAAGTCCACCCTAATGAATATGCTAGTATTCAATTTCAATTCAGACTGGTTTATTTCAAAAACACACTTTGCACACACGCATGTCAAAAAGCACAATTTTAGTATTATTAACTAGGTTGAGAAGAAATCCTCACACAATTTTTCTCTGGATGAGATATCGTTTTAAACTTTCAGATATGCCAGAACGACATGGCAACTTGAATTTTCGCTCATATTCTTCCAAGTCAACAAAGGTAAGCTTCTTTATACTTTGAGATTCAGGCCTAGCTTTTAGAAAAAACAAGCTGACTTCGAGACTTTGTGACTGTGGCTCTCACCACTCTACCACACTGACTAGCTTTTAATTCCTTTAACACGCCCTCTAATTCAACTTCTGATATGCATCTAACCATATGTGGAGCAAATTGCTGAAACAATCTTTTTGTGACGATTGGTCCTTGCAAAAGAAAAACAGCCTGTTTGATTGAAACCCTGGTAGGTTGGGTGACTTTCTTTTCCACTGTACCAGCAGTCAGATGTGAATAAACTATGAAAATATTTATACAAAATTAATAATTTGCAATGTAAGTCCTCACAATGAGATTATCTCTCTTACTATATCACCTTTACCCTTAAACTAACCCTAACCCAAACCCTCACCTTAATCCTGATTCTTACTATTATCGTAATCCTAACCCAAGTATCACCATAGTAAGACCATAAGTATCTCAATAGTAAAGCAATAGATAAACTCACATCTGTGACCAGCTGCTTCTGCGACTCTGCAAATTCTACAAACGCTTCAGCTTTTTTCAACGTTTCAATGATGACATGGGTTGATAGCGCACACGGCTTTCGTCCGTTCAAAAGGCTCTCAGTAATGTCATTGAATACATGCACAGAGACAACAACTCTTTGAATTAGATCCACTTTCTTTGACTTTGGTGTTGGTAAACCTCTTAACAAAGTCTTGTTAAGTTCCTCAATGAAATTCTCTTCTATTGTGAAACCAGGTAGGTTGCCACAGTACTTGTAAAGCTGTAACTTTTTCGCACATGATGTGCGAAAAAGACATCTGTAAAAACATCTGTAAAAGACTTCAAAATACAATGTGCCAAGTAATTCTTTGCCTCTTGCCATTCATCTGGAGATGGACGAAGACAATTAGGGAATAGGAATTTCTCTTATACATTCGCTTGCATATTGGTAGGAAGTCCACTCTCCTGAAAAAAGTTCGCAAAGCAGTTGAACTCCAGACATATTTCCTCATCATTCTTTAAGAGCTTATTCAAGAAGTCATAAATTTCCAGCGAAGCAACGAAAGCCTTCTTTTCATCGCAAATGCATTTGATCATACCGGACGTCGCACTACATTCTAAGAGAAAATTGCCCATGTCATTATCAAAAGCAATTAAGAACACATTTCAAAATCTCTCTTTATAATGTAGTTTGCATAATTCCAATTATCATTTGTCAAACAGTCTTCGTTATCCCTAATTTGCACTTTTTTGTTCCTGTTGTTTCACTGTCTTAGAAAGTCTCAAAAGTATTATGCTGTACTGTCGAATATGAAAATCATTACTATAATAGCAGGCTAAACTACCCTCCTTTTCTTGACAAAATTGCCTGCATGTTTAATCAATAGCATAAATAATAATTTACAACAGCAGATATAGCTAACTAACTCCAACTTCCAACTGATTTGGACATGAACAACGTTGTAAGAAAACGAACGATCTGCATTCAAGCCGGATGTAGTAAACAAGCTGTTGACAAAGCTTCCCAATGCTCTTCTGTCCAAAAAGGAAGTTATAATTGAGATTTAAAAAGCGATAAGCATTTAAACTACAACAATCTTATAAACAATTATCTCGCAAATAAGGAGTCATGTCTCACATGGCTTAAAGAAGAAATCTTATAGCTTCAGCAAAGATATGCCCTCAATTCAATAATTTCATGAAATGGACACAATGCGACGACAGATCCGACTGTTATAAGTAGCAATGTCGACAACAAACTGACGGCAAACGACACAAAGTTGAATTTAGTATAAGAGACAAGTCATGGTTCAAACATTGCAATTTAACACTCGAGGAGATTGTTAAATTGACATATTGGCGGTGTTGTGTGGCTTCACTCAGAAGCAAATAATGGAACAGGTACGGGTATCTTCTTCCACTGTAGTTGACTGGGCTAATTTTTGTAGAGAAGTGTGCAAAGTTATATTATTAGAGAAAAGTGAGCCTATTGGAGGAAAAGATGTTTGTGTTCAAATCTCGATGAGTCAAAAAAAAAATAGGAAAAGCAAATACAACCGGGGTCATCTCGTCGAGACTCAAGAAAGACTCAAGAAAATGCTTTATAGTCCCTGTCGAAGACCGTTCTGAAATGACATTGCTTCCCATTATTAAAAAGTGGATAAAAACCAGAATTAACTATTATCTCAGATTGCTGGAAAGGGTATATTAACTTAGAGAAACCTTGCTATAAACATCAAATCGGTCAAATCTCGAATCAGTTGTATGCGGTTGGCAATAAATACGTGGAATCTGGTATAATCATTCATGATATATCGAAGAACAGTTGTGGAATCGGTATGATAAACTATCGTTGATGGTTTATCTTCTACTTCGTCTTGCACGTCTTCTTCTGCGTACAACCCTTTGCAATGTGGTTAGATCCATAACAAGAAAAACACAATATTTTCCCCATGAGTAATGACTTTCGATTTTCCATGGATTTTTTCATAAATTCGGTACACTCGTCCAGCAGGTGATCTTTATTACCGCAGGGACATCGCTCAGACGCTTTTGTTTCAGGGTTACTCGTTTCTGTAGGGATGGTTAGCGTTGCTGGAATTTCTGGTGTTTCAACTCTGGTTGCAAAACTTGAACCACTGTCGCTTGGTTTCTTTTTATCTTTAATCTCTGTACGTTTTCCACTCAAAACTTCTTTATTATAGACTGGATGATTCGCAGTTTGCGCTTGAGTAGCGATTTTTGTGCTTGCAACTCAGCCAACTTCACCCTTCCCCTTGTGCGATATGATATCGATGATGCAATAGACGTACCCGAGGCAAAGCTCTTACCTGACTTAACAGACTTCGAACAGCTTGAACTTTTCCTTTCAGCATTTGCATCTAATTCGTCAGATAACCTTTGTTCTGAGAGGACAATCCACTGTTGAACTTGTTGACGAAAATCAAGGAAAGACTTTTTCTTAGCCTCGTAACGCTGTATTTCATTCTCTCTTCTGACGATAATAACTTAATATATTCCTGATGTATTTGTTGGTAATTAATAATATATCAATATCCTCAACTGCAACTCAAATATTATTGAAAACTGTGTCTTGATTGGATTTTTGTGGCCCTTGATTGGATTATGTATTTAATGATATATAGGGTGTCCCAAAAAAAACGAAAACTATTGAAAATCACTCATTGTTAAAATTTGAATGCCATGTTCACGAATTTCAGCCCGTGGGGATTTAATGCAACTTATAAAATGCTAAATGCTTTGTGTTGCTGGAGAAAGGGGACATGTCGAAGGTCATGGTCCTTGAGATGCACATTTAAATAATGTTATCCATATTTGTAAATTGTAAATATTGTTAATAAATATCATTTTTGCGAACAAGCAAATTTTACTGCATCATAATTATGCATGCATAAAAAAGGTATGGTAAACATTTATACACCTGTGGGTCCCCCAACAGAGTGCTTAGGCATTCAAACTCTAACAATTGCATTGTTATGGATGATTTCAATAGTTTTCGTTTTTTTTGGGACACCCTGTCTCAAAGACTTGAAACCAGATATAACCTCGAATATAACAAGATCAATTTCAAAATATGTTGAATTCAGATCCGTAATATTCGAATATAACAAGTTCAATTTCAAAGTACGTTGAATCACGGCACGGCGTAAAATTTCCGCCAGTATTAATTAGCGTCGCGATAAACACCCACCCTGGTGCAAGAATCACTAGCGCACAGTCTCCTCTCTCATCACTATACTGGAATTTTAGTATAGCTCAGTGCAACAGCATAACACAAGTAACACGGTATTTGCTTTCGAGAGGATTTTATATTCATTTGATGCGAAGTATTTATACAAGGTGTATGTTATTTTAACTATTAACACTGATTTCTTTCTTATACTATTTTGATATATTCTTTGGTGTTTAGTTTACTTGATTGATTTACTTGATATATGTTTGTCTGAACAACTATAATTATTTATACTACTTTTTACATAGTACAGCAAACCAACCTCATGAGTCAAGAAGGCTAAGAAACCCAGGCACATCACAACGAGGCACATCACAACCAAGGCACATCGCAACCAGGCACATCACAAGCCAGGCACATCACAAACCAGGCACATCGCAACAGGGCACGTCACAATCCAGTGCAACAGCGACTATTTTGCCAATCTCAACACGTCCT
Organism: Dendronephthya gigantea; assembly: GCF_004324835.1. Classification (NCBI taxonomy): domain Eukaryota; kingdom Metazoa; phylum Cnidaria; class Anthozoa; order Malacalcyonacea; family Nephtheidae; genus Dendronephthya; species Dendronephthya gigantea. Next base: position 258,311 of record NW_021163056.1, on the reverse strand, counting down.
GGTGGGAATTTGGTGATAAATGAACACAGAAGACTTTTTGGTTACAGCAAAGGAAAGGGAAAGCAACCAAAGAAAGGAAAAGGTGTGAGCAAGCGCACAGTTCCAACATGCAATTTGTTTGTCTGGCAACTTGCAACCCTGAAAAACCTCCAACATCTGTAAGAGAAAGGACAGCATTGGCAAATGCAGGTCTGGGGGATGCAACAATATCACTGAACTTGGATGAAGATAGCCTACATTTACATGAGCAGTTACTTCAGACATTTCCGAAGCTTGCCTGCACTGGATACGAGCTGATGCTATATGATCGAGCAGGTGACAATTCTTCTCTCTGCATATTGAAACCTCCGTACTTGCCCAGTGTCGTGCCTCCAGGCTTGGAGTACGTAGCGTCAACCAACTTACAATTTTCCTTACATTTATTTTACTCGAACAGTCGGTGAAAACTAAATACAATTACATACGTAAGACTAATGAAGACTGCTACGACTATATACAGCTAAAATAATGCAAACAGATTAAAATATAATTGGTAACTTACATCTTTGCTTCGACGTCTCTTGGCTATAATAGCTCCAGTTAATTCCAATAATGTTAGGCTTCAGATAAATACCCCAATATATAGGTTATACTCCGAAGAGGTATTCTGATTAAAAAAAAGGTCCATAGTTCGCTGTCCGTGTTATATGTACGATTCATGACTAATCATGCATGCCATGAGCAATGTTTTGGGCATAATAATAAGTTCGATAGTCATCACACTCCTCGCCCAAAAACGAGTCTGAAACGCATCCTTGCAAACTAACAAGTACTACTACTCATTAAGAAAACTAAGTTACTTATTGGTCTCAAGTATCTCTTCATTTCTCCATCCTTCCAAGTATTCACCATGGCTTTTCTCACTGAAAGAAAGAAAGAAAGAAAGAAACAATTTATTCTACCTTAAATCAATAGTGAAATTACAGTTATAAAATAATATAAATGATAGGCACAGGCTTCGAGAAATAACCTTAATAGGCTAAAAATGCCAGGAAGCCCAACTTTACAGACATTCTTATATTCGGATCTACGGTCGAAAACTTATATCATTTAAGGTACAAGCACATAGAATATTCAAATCACAACATATAACAATAGATAGAGATACACACAAAGTACAGCACATGGGGATCTACACATATATCATGCAGTTTACAAAAGTTATACTATTCGAGAGCATATACAAGAGACAAAGTTATTAAGAAGAATTTTTAGAAACTTAAGTCAATATTGATTTAAATAATCATCTTTCAGCTTTTTTTTTAATTTATGATAGGAAAAAGATTTTACCGTTTTACGGAAATAGCATTATTAATTGTAACTGTTTGCCTGCGGTCCCTTGAATAAGAGGTGAACCAGTTATTGGCAACTCCCCTTATGCCATAATATTCCATTTGTCAATTAAAATTTTATGATCAACGGTATCAAATGCCTTACTAAGATCACTTTTCCATTCTTGCTCTTTATGGCGTCTATGATTCTTCCCAGTGGCTGATATCTCCAATTTCCAGGTTACGCTCTTGTTTGTTCCACTTTGCTCTCGTGTGTTGATTTTGATGATACTCCTTCCAACAGGTCCAGAACTGATGTGACAAATATTGGGCTCGCCTCCAATGTCGATGGGAATACAAATCCTTCGATGTGAAGACTCCAGGCGCTGACATGAGGGGCTTCGTTTTCATGGTTAATAGCATGTTTGGGGATAGAGGTTGCAGCTGTTCTATATCTGTTGGTACGGTGGCGATAGGTTGAGAATTTACTATTCCCACGACTTCAGCCATGAGAGTAGTCAACAGTTTGTGCGTGAGTTGCCTGGGGCCAAGATCAGAAAACATTTCGTCAAGCACTCGACGTATTGTGCCTATTTGGTGCTCCCAGACGCCACCGAAGTGTGATCCATGGGGTGGATTAAAGATCCATTCACACTCCTGCTCAGTAACATATTTTTCAATTGCTTTTTGATCCATTTTGTTCAAAGCATCATCAATTTCAGACTTTGCTCCGATAAAGTTTGTTCTTCAATCACACCGCAGCACGGATGGAGGTCCACAAATAGAGAAGAAACGTCTCAAAGCACAAATAGAAGAGCTTGATTCCATTGTTTCCAGGACTTCAATATGAATGGCTCTAGAATTCAAACAGGTAAAGACCAGTCTCCATCTCTTTGAGTTTGCTCCGCCCCCTCATAACTTTCTTTTACAAATTAACCACGGTCCAAAAACGTCAAATCCAATGTTTGTGAACGGTGGTGGCGTAACCAATCGAGCTGGTGGTAGATCGGCCATATGCTGTGTCATCAATTTTCCCCTGAGTTTTCTACAGACAACACATTGGTTAATAATTCTTGAGATCAATCTCTTCGCTCCAACAATCCATAAAGGCGGATTTCCACTTACAGCGAAATTGTTCGCTAGCAAAATATTTGCATATTTTCTTTTGAATTTTAACAGCATAAATAAATTAGTTTGACTTGACTGTTCCGAATTCAAAAGAAATATGCAAATATTTCGCTAGCGAACGATTTTGCTGCAAGTGGAAATCCGCCTTAACCCTGCATCTCTTATTGCACCATACGTTATTTGCCTCCCTTGGTGGTAAACTTTGCCGTGGTAATGGCGAACTGCTAGTTTTGCCAAATGACTTTCCTTGGGTAGGATAGCAGGGTGTTTCTTTTTGAACGTTTGTTTAGCTTGTCTTAGTCGACCACCAACGTGAAGGACTCCGTTGAGGTCAATAAATGGGTCTAGGCGATACAAACTAGATTTTGGGGAAATATTCGTAGACAGTTTACGTTGTGGAGCTTCTATCTCCGTTAAATATTCTTCCATCTGTACTGTTCTGAGCATCACTGTCTTGCTTTGCTTCAGTTCAGCTGCAGTAGGGCGTCTTGGTAGCTCTTTAGAGTTTTAACTGCATGACGCGTACAGGTCTGAACGGATTCACCAGGTGCTGGGATTCAATGTCGAGACTTCAGTAGCTTACTAGTAGTCCTAAATCCTCGTGTAGGAGAATGTTTAGTGATGCGACTAATGACCTGAGCACGGACCGCTGGATCGCTCAAATTTGTTGGGGTCAGTCGTAGTGGGTGTATATTCGGTAGAATTAGGGTTGTTCAAGAATTCGGGTCCATTGAGCCAACACGAATTTATCAATTCTTTAGCAGATTTGCCTCTCATTGCTATGTCCGCTGGATTTTCAGTTGTGTCTACGTATCTCCACTGAGAAGGGTCTGAAATGCTTCAGATGATCTGAACTCTGTTGGCTCTGATGATCTGAACTTTGTTGGCTACGTAAATGCAGAACCGACAACTTTCGTTTTGGATGTAACCCAGGACTACTCTTGAATCTGTGTATAAGACGACTTTGCTCAGGTCCAACTTGAGCTTGCGGATAACCCACTTAACCGCTTTGACTGCGAGAACTGCAGCGCACAGTTCTAGTCTAGGAATAGCTTGTTTTGGGGCCAATTTTGCTTACAGCGGCAATTGCGTGATCATTAGCATCTGAAAAAGCATGAATCTCCACTCTTCTGATCTGAACAGAATTTAGTGAAAGAAAGCATCTTGGAATCGCAACTTTGACAAGGTCGATTAGTGTGTGTTTCCAATTCTGCCATTTTCTTCGGCAAGGAAGTGGGAAGTGAATCATCCCAACCAGGGTTGTCCCTGGATAACATAACTGGAATCACGAGGGCGAGAGGGTCGTATATGGAGTTGATGACGGAAAGGACTCCGCAACATGTAAAAGGTTTCTCAGGTAAGACAATTCTAAAGGTTAGGGCATCCTTTTGCAAGTTCCAAACGACATCCAGGCAGAGTTGCGATGGTAGTGGGTCTCGTTGGAAATCTAGGTTCTTCAAGTTGGAAATCTAGGTTCTCTGGATACAGTGAACCTCTGCCTTGGTGATGATTCGTCTACATTGTTTTTACGGAATTGTTGTATTGTCAAGGGCTCGTTGTCCGTTTTTTCATTGTTATCCATCTGGACCTGATTATTACTTGTTACTTCTGTTATATGCATCGTTGTACTTAAGATTCATTGTTGTCTTCAACATCCTGTAAACCTATAAAAGGGACCCAGACATAAACTTGCTGTTTATTTATGTTCCCTGTTCTTCTGTGAATATGCCAAAATGATGAAAAGGGGGGAAACTTTACAAAGCACTCTGCTCGCATGCACCTTGGCAATACTGCACGTTCTAATAAAATGATTACTATTTACTTACTGTTCTGAATGAATACATTTGCATAGTATGATAACTTCCAAAATAGGATGACAACAATCGAGTGTTCCTTCAAAGATTTTTTTTTACCAAATGTTACCAAGATTCATCTTAAATTAACTTCGAAATTTAGATACATTTTTTGATATGTGTACAGTATGTATCTATTCATTCATCTATGAGCACAAATCTTGTACTGAATTTAGTATTCACATCCTTTGTCAGAGATGTAATACCAATATAAACAAGTACTTCAAAAATGGAAAGTAACCAATACCAACCCAATAACTGCCATGCTGCCTCATCAGCATCCCCACTAGCATTGTAAAGTGCCCCACTAGCATTGTAAAGTGCTGAGTCGATATCATCGTTGCTTGCTGTGGGAACTAAGTCATGCAGTGCAGTCTTAACTTTGTATGATCTAAAAATAATTATAGTAATCCGGTAATTTTTGTGGACAGACAATCCTGAATGTTCAAACAATCTGCAGTCCTGTACTGTTGAAACTGATAACTTCATTCTTACTGGGATGTTGCACCTTCACTTAATATACAGAAGGGCCTTGATTATTTCTTTGGAGCAAGTTAATGACACAATGCTCATCTCTTCTCTTCTTCGCCTGTAACAGATATAGAATTTAATGGTGATAAATTATATGATGGTACTATTAAATTAATAGTACTTATATTTACGTTTAATTACGCAAGCCAAAAAAACCGCATGTGGAAAAAAGGCAAGAGAAACTAGATTTTCCCCAGTTATTTCTCAATGGTTACTTGATTAGTATGTAAATAGAAACCAAATATTCACTGGGAGATTTAAAACGAGGCAAGTTCACTGGACTGTACATACCTTAGGTTGGCTACCATGTACAGAGTGGTGATGGTGTTCAATTGCGCTCATTGGTATAGCCTCGTCACATATAGTGCAGGATACCGATGGCAATGGTCCAGTATTAGACTACAGTAAGAGTAAAAAAGTTAGTTCAAGTTGTTTGAACAGCAAACGAACATCCTCCTGAAAAGAAACAAAAAATCCAGATGCACTTAAATTGTTTGTACACAAAATAATGAACATTCTGCCATTTTAGAATTCTATACTCACAAAAAAGAAAAATTATAAAATGGTACATTTGTACCTATATACATAAATGTTATGGTACACATATTATATTATCATATATAACTTTTAACCCACTTGTGTATCTTCTTTATCATCATCTGAGTGTATCAGATCCTCTTGCAAAGGTTTCACATAAATTTTGCATTGCCCCACCACTTCTTTCAGTTTCCTGGGTGTGATGACTATCAAACTTATTATTATGCCCAAAACATTGCTCCTGACATGCATGATTAGTCATGAATCGTATATATAAAACGGATAGCGAACTATAGACCTTTTTTTAATCGGAATACCTCTTCGGAGTATAACCTATATATCGGAGTATTTATCTGAAGCCTAACATTATTGGAGTTAACTGGAGCTAAGCCAAGAGACTTCGAAGCAAAGATGTAAGTTACCAAGTATATTGTAATCTGTTTGCATTATTTTAGCTGTATATAGTCGTAGCAGTCTTCCTTAGTCTTATGTAATTGTATTTAGTTTTCACCGACTGTTCAAGTAAAATAAATGTAAGGAAAATCGTAAGTTGGTTGACCAGTGCAGGGATGAATCCAGGATGACCTGGTAGGGGGGGGGCTCTACCAGCTCAGAAACATGCATATGGAAGTAAAAACTGCTGCCAGTGGTCAGTGACATAGCCAAAGCCCCCTGCATTAACAAGGTCCAATAATGTCAACCAATCAGCGCTTTTGTTGACATTTTGCGCTCTGGGCCAATCACAATGCGTAGAATGCGTGGTGACACCGTACAGTGTAAACAAAATTATCAGCACGTTCAATCACCTTTCAGCAATTCGTTATTGAGTATTTTGATAAAATAACAATTGTTTGTCATAAAGTGAGTCTAGATCACAAAATATTTTAGTTCAAAATACACGATTTTTAGGGTGTATATCGTTGCTTTCAACTGCCATCCAATTTTGAAAACTCACTCTCAAATTGTTTATATAAATAAATATGTCGGTTTTAAAGTTATTATCAAGTATTTTTCACCTTACTCGATTCAAAAACGCTCGTTTTCTTGTAATTTGCAAGTATTGCGAAGAATGGCAAGCCCTTCTTCCTGCGAATATCAGGATTCATTGTTATGTTTTTTTGGTGCTGGGCTATTTCGCTTTGGAATCATAACTTTTAATTGGTTGGAATATTCGTACCTTTTTTAGAATAAGTTTGCTGTTTTTTTGCTTCTTTAAAACACTGCGTTTAGTAGCAATTTGAACTCTTAACATAAAATGCCAAAATTTCAAAAGTCGTGCCACAGTCCTTTTCATGAAAACTGGTCAGCAAGCGGAGGAGAAAGGGTTCTCGATCTCCGAGTTCATGGTTTGAGAAAGCTAGCTACAGTTTTTCAGCAATACATTAAATTAGAAATCGGAAAAACATGTCGTCATGAAATCAAGAATCTGTGCAGGAATTGCCTAAATAAATGTTTAAAAATGAGAAAATTCACCGTGCTATTTCCTCGAAGCCCGAGTGATGATATGGAAAGTAAAGTTCGTAAAGGGGTATGTATCATTTAAACCATTTTGTTTGTATATAACCCTAGGTCTTGGCCTAGAAAAAAGTTATATCATATATAAACTTTTGTAATTTTTTGGTAATTCGAACTTGATTTCCAGCAATTTTTGCTTTTTTAAACAAACATGGCGGTCATATGCAAAAAACTCCCTGAAAGGGGAGGGAGGGGGCACAACATAGAGGCTTTGGGTAGTTTTGACCACCCCCAAATATGATATGTGAATGTCCTTTTAAATCTTGATAAAATCTAAATACATTGAATTTTATAATATCCATAGATTCATTTATTGGAAGATACTCAAGAAACACCAACATCCAGAAAAGATGATGTTAACAACAGCAAGTTTGCCAACATTGTCACTTACTGAACCTACTGAGCTTACAAACACACAATCCAGTAACAGCTCCACCATAACACTGAGTTCCCCTGAACTGCTGCAGGATTCTCAAACAGAAAGAAAGATTCTGACAAGGAATCACAAACCAGTGATGGAGTGTTCATCTCTACAAATGAATATGATTCTTTGTTAAAGAAGGCTTCATTTTGTCCAAATTTTCAAGATGAGGTGGCAAAAATAAATTTGAAAGTCAGTATCTTTCAAAGGCAGAAATGGATCCCAACCAGTTTAAAAAGATCTGCATTGATGCTGGAGCTGTAAATTTGTACTGTTGCATTTATAATGCAATATGCAACAAAAGATTGTCACTTGATCGTAAAAATCTTACCAGCATTCAAACGATGGTTAATTTTTATATAATGGTATATTCCCATTCCCAAAAATCCTACTCCTTTCAGGTCACTCTGTCCAGAATTTTACAACAATTTGGTCTCAGACATCAGGGCTTGGAATCTCTCAGGAACCTTGGTATTGCTGCACATCTGGAAACTGTTCGAGTAACCACTACCTCCTCCTCACAGTCCCATCCACAAAATGTCCTATCTTTCATTGAATCTGCCATAGAAAAGAAACAATTTCTCATATTCTGTATTGATGACTATCATAATATCCACACACATCACAGACCAGAGGCTAAAACACAGACACAAGCCATTCATATGACAACTCTTCTTTTGAAGGTTTTTCCAAATGTTAAAGCAATTCCAAAAGACAATATTGATTTGTTACCTACTTTACCTGTTGAAATTCCCAATGTTCAAGAATTAATGTCTGGGCATTGTGATTGGTCCAGAGCAAAAAATGTCAACAAAAGCGCTGATTGGTTGACATTATTGGACCTTGTTCCCCCTGCATTATTAATTACTCCGGCGTCAGCGACGGAGTTGAAAATTCGCCTCGGTTTTGTTTTGTTTTGTTGGTTTTTTTTTATTATTTTTCGTCGTCGCAAGTCTGAAATGGCGCGAACCATTCTAGTATTTGAAATGTGTATGTGACTGTATTTATCTACGTCCCAGTCTTATCTCCCAAGAGTTGTGGTGTACAGCTTCAGTGGCTAATTTTCCGATGCGCGATTCGATTTCGCTCGCATGATACGGCAATTCCTCCAAGAGGAACAAATAAACCGTTCTTTTCATGCTGTTCGATTAAGTTTAGATTGAATTGGAGTAAGAATATATTTAATACATGTAGATTCTGGTCCTATTTTAATAATATCGCTGCTATTTCGCCGTTTAACAAGATGAAGTGGTCGTGTATGGGCGCGTTGACACGTCGTAGTTTGCACAGGATTGAAGATTTAATATGACTATATAAGCGCCTATTCCAAAAGCAAAGTGTGAGACAAAGCGAATGTATCATGCGGTTTATTTACATTTTTGAACAATTGAACTTCTATACTTTTTAAAGTACGACGTGCTTCTAAATTTCGCAATCGAACATTTATAGGTTCGCAACTCGCAAGGCATCTAAATGCGAATATGAACTGTATTGTTTATGTTCAGAAGCTCTATATTAAAGACTGGCACGTGCGCCGGAGTTAATGCCAGAACAGGCGTCTTGTTTATTTTGAAATCGATTCTTTTTAAGGCCTATGAACACGAAGATATGAATATTCACACCCCCAATTATCGTTCTGGCTATGCTGCTGCCAATGGTTTAGTGCACATTAAGTCTTACCTGGAAAATATCCCTTGCAACTGTAGACTTCTGTCCCAGAAATGGCATTGAGACCTTGTAGCCATAGCTGCATGGGTGACTTATTTTGCTCGGACCAAAGTGGGTGTTGTATCCATCCATCTTTCCAACAAGTAAGATTCTTGTTGATTAATGGGAGAAAGACCAAATGAAAGCACCACAGATGAACCTCATTGTCTGGATCGAGGATGCCAAGTCTTTCCATCTCAAAAAAACAGGTTGTGAAATACACAAATGCAGCCCTGGAAAACGTCATGCCAAAGCCTCTCTATCCTTTGATTGTGGACACTTTTTCCTAGGTTATAAAAAATGAACTTAGCTTGCAATGCAGGATTGTCCAATTTTTGAATTGCAATTTTTATCAGTTTGCATAAATAAATTATATAAAATACAATATCTTTTGGGTAACAACCTGTTATAAAGCTTCATCTACCAGGTCCTCTTTGTGCTGATTTAGCATGTACCACGCAACTTTAACGTTTTCTCCTCCTTTGTCACCCCTCACACGTGATGCCAAGCCATAAGTTTCAACAGCAGTGATGAATGCAGTTAAAACAGTATCTGCTGACATGAGTTTTCTGGTGACCATAGTTTTGAAGGACAGTTGCATGGGACATCTTCTGGCGAGGAAAAGTCGTACTACAGCTTATAAGCATTGAGGATCTTTGTATGGTAGTAATGTTTGTTATTGTTTATGGACTGCTCAGCAGCAGTATTGAAATTTGAACTTTCTTGTTGATTTTAAAAAACCATGAAATTTTGTATATTCTGAATGAGATCATTTTGTTAGCTTTTTTTACTTGTGTTATACTTGTTGTCCTTGTTACACTTGTTTGACTATTTTACTATAGCCATTACAAACAGGTTTGAAAATACAAAAAGATTTGCATACCAATTATTGGAATAACAATATGAATGTGTGATTCCGGAAAAAACCCTACTAAACCTGGGGGCAGGATGGAAGAGAATTAGAAATTGCACAGTGGAAACAATTAGGCTGATTAAAGGAGTTGTAAATATCCCATTCTTATGACAAACACTCAAATTGTGATTAAGAAATTACAGCTAGATGGGTAACAGGAGGGATGAGGGTGTGGAGGGCTGATGAGTCTTCATCTCCAAGACCCAAAATTGAAGGGAAATTTTCTGGAAATGCACAATTGGAATTATATAATATAATTCTGAGATAAACATTGTGAAACCATAGTAGGCATTATAACATAGTTCTGAGATAAACATTGTGAAACCATAGTACTTTACATTTGTGATTCGAAAAGGCACGTCCAAGCTTTTCTGCTGTCTTTTGCATCATCAGCTCCTAAATTTCTCTCTACAATATCAACATCGTCTTCTTCACTGTTATCAAGTGTGTGAATGTCTTTTCTGGCTAAAATCATTTATACTTGAAAGTAACCTCTCTAACAATACACATGTTGTGTAAAATGCAACATGCAATTGCATTGACAGTAAGGATTGAGGACTCATTTGTAAATAAAAGGATTCTAAATATTTCTTTTAACAGCCCAAAAGTTTGTTCTACCACCATACATATGGAATGCCTGTAGTTGTAATATGCTTGGGCATCTGTCAGTTTATTATGATTATAGGGCTTCATTGATCTTGGTGTAAGTTTAAATACTGAATCTCCAATCTCTAGATATGGTATCCTAACCCCCTCAATATCTCTTGATCCAGGTGGAAAAATTTCTTCTCTTTTTTTCCAAAATGAGTAGTTTTTCATGATTGTTGAGTCATGTATGGTGGCCCATTCGGCTCATAAAAAAAAAGAACAAGAAATATTAATGAAGTGCATTTATAATTCCTATTAAAAATTATTAATTACCAAAAAATATTATAATAGATAAAACAATATAAAGCAAATCGTAAAAATTTTAAAAACAATTGAAATAAAATATTTTATTATTTTTATTTTATTTTTTATTATACCATTTAAATTTAAAAAACATTTGTAAATGAAATTTGAAATCGAAATGTTGTTCAAAAGCCCATTGGGCTCATAGCCTGCAATTAACTGGGTCAGCGGTAGTCATTCACCTCATTATAAATATGAGAGCCCAACATATAACATTTAAGAAAGCCATCAAAACAATTTAAAGTTTAAAAGTAAGTATATTTGTAACGTTTCGTCTTTAACCTAAGACATCTTCAGACAAGTGATATAAAATTACATGAGATTTGAGTATATATAATCTATTTACATATGTAAATTAATGACGGATAGGAAGGTATAAGATAGTACATGACAAAACCGCACAGACGAAGGGACATAAACACAATACAAAACCTATGAAAACAAGTTACAGAAGATTAAGTGGGATTGAACTGCCCTGGATGTTAAGTGAGGGTTTGAGTTTGGAGATGAGGAGGCTTTCATGAATCATGAGTTCATGTTTGTCAGAACATGAAGAAAGAATTTTAAAATCATCAAAGTCGGCACAGTGCCCTGCAGCATCAGCGCGTTCAAGACCGCAAGTTCTTCCGTCTCTGCTCGGGACAGAAAAATTCAAACTCAGTGAACCCTGACGACGTGGTTTTTAATTTCTCAAATCGTCTCATCTCGGACAAAGAGAAGGAAATCCTTTCGAAAGGCCTTAACTTTGCTATTCCACCGACCAAATTGAATCTCTGTACTTTCCTCACGCCGTTTGAAAAGTTTTATAACCAAATGAAGCAAGAACCAATCAATACCCATTCCGGTTTTTTCCCTGATTCCATCAAAGTTAAGTTAAAAGATATAGCATACTCCGGTTTCCGCAGCTACAATCGACCTAACACCTTCTACACCCAGGAAGAACTGAACATTCTCAAAGACCTTAGGAGCGATAGCAACGTTGTTATTATGAAACCCGACAAAGGTAACGGTGTTGTAATTCTCAACAAAGATGACTATAATATGAAGATGGACGAAATCCTATCGGATACTTCAAAATTTGAACCTCTGAAAGACGACGCAGTTAAACTCACCCTAAAACGTGAGAATCAAGTTAAAGCGTTGCTAAAGAAACTGAAGGCTGGCAACTGCATCAACGAAAGAACTTACAATGAACTGTATCCCACTGGTACACGCATTGGCATACTATACGGACTCCCAAAGATTCATAAATCCTCTATTCCTTTAAGGCCCATTCTATCATGTATCAATCACTATTCGTACGCAATAGCTAAGTTTTTCATTCCTTTCCTTACTCCAATCTCTATCAGTTCTTTTGTCATAAAGGACTCGTTTTCCTTTGTTCAGGAACTGTTGAGCAGTGACATTGATTCAGACCATGTAGTTATGGCCAGTTTTGATGTCGTATCATTGTTCACTAATATTCCTGTGGATGAAACGATTGAGATCATCTCAGATCTCATTTTTTCAAACTGTATGTGTTTTGAAGGCCTTGATCGTTCACAATTCACCAAACTCCTATCTCTTTCTGTTAAAAACTGTCATTTTTCCTTTAATGGCCAGATTTATCAGCAGATTGATGGTGTGGCTATGGGTAGCCCTCTAGGGTAGCCCTCATACCCACTAACCATGTTCCTACTTTTCTTAATTACCTAAACTGCCAGCACCCTAATATCTCCTTTACATCTGAATTGGAAAGAGACGGAAAGCTGCCTTTCCTAGATATTGAAATAACTCGCTCAAGAGGTAAATTCTCCACCTCTGTTTATCGTAAACCCACATTTACCGGTCTTTTTACCAACTTCCACAGTTTCATTCCTGTTGAATATAAACGCTCTTTAATCTCCTGTTTACTTCACCGAATCTTCAACCTCTGTTCTAGTTATGAAAATTTTCATATCCAACTTGAGGTTGTTAGGAATTTGTTCAACTTAAATAGTTATCCCGCTCATATGTTTGACGAATTAGTTCATCGCTTCCTTAACAACACCTTTGAGCAAAACCACTTATTCACACGGTTTCAAAGAAATGGTCTATTTTTGCCTTCCCTTCACTGGTTCCCACTCGCTTCAGATTCGCAATCAAATTACTCGACACACGTATTTCTTCCTTTTTTCCATTTAAGGATAAAGTTCCCAAGTTTCTGAGATCTGGTGTTGTTACCTTTTCAAGTGTCGATGCTGTTCCCCATCATACGTGGGTCAAACCACACGCCATCTACACACCAGAGTATCGGAACACTTGGGAATTTCCCCTATAACTGGAAAACCGTCATCTAGTCCAGTTTTGTCCAGCATCTTCCCCCACATAACCACTGCAGGGCACTGTGCCGACTTTGATGGTTTTAAAATTCTTTCTTCATGTTCTGACAAACATGAACTCATGATTCATGAAAGCCTCCTCATCTCCAAACTCAAACCCTCACTTAACATCCAGGGCAGTTCAATCCCACTTAATCTTCTGTAACGTGTTTTCATAGGTTTTGTATTGTGTTTATGTCCCTTCGTCTGTGCGGTTTTTTCATGTACTATCTTATACCTTCCTATCCGTCATTAATTTACATATGTAAATAGATTATATATATACTCAAATCTCATGTAATTTTATATCACTTGTCTGAAGATGTCTTAGGTTAAAGACGAAACGTTACAAATATATTTACTTTTAAACTTTAAATTGTTTTGATGGCTTTCTTAAATGTTATATGTTGGGCTCTCATATTTATAATAAGAATCCGTTTTCCGCCTGGCAAATCTCTAGCTACGATATTCACCTCATTACTTTATGTAACCAACATTGTAGTGTAAGACAAGATGGCGGAACATGTGCGAAATTCTGAGAGGAAAGAGGATGAAGTTCTGCAGAATGACTTGAAAAAATATGTCTTAGGCAATTTAAAGAGAAACGAAATATTGGATTTTGTCTCACGAGACTACCCACAGTATGCTTGGTCATTAAGCTCTCAAAGAGAATACTTGCCTTCTTTGATATCAAATACGTGAGATATGATATTGACATTGAATACGTTGAAGATGCTCTACGGGAAGAAATGGAGGGTCCTGGCCAATTGTTAGAATACAGAGCCATACGAAGAAAAATTAGGGAGCAATATCAGTTTTCTGTTCCACGTAATTTGGTGTATGATGTGATGACAATGGTTGATCCAGAGGGGTTACAACGGAGAGAAATGTGGGCAAAAAGAAAAGAAGAGGGGGTACTGGGACATTCACTTCCTTGGTATGCGCTATACACTAGACTTTGTAATTTGTTGTGAAAACGTTTGACAGAAAAAAAACATATGTTCTAAGTGGGATGCCAGTTATGGTAGACTGTGTAGCATACATTTCAGGCTCACGTGGATAGTATTATATTGGTTGCTCAAAGTTATGACAAATTGCTTCAGGATGTTTGCTGGTTTTATAGGTTAGCAACTTTGATATGTAGTCAAATTCTAAATTCACTTTTCCTAGGGTCCAAATCACACACACTCAGGTGATGGACATGATAAGTTGATGGGTTTCATGAATTCTACATTTCCTCTTGCAGTCTATGGACTGCAGGATGTTTTCAGTGGCTTCATTTTATACCTAAAACTATGGTCCAGCAACTCAAACCCTAAGCTTATTGGGCGCTGGTATCTGGACATTTGTACAAAACAAAAGTAAGAATGCAAAACATAATATCTGTATGCTTCGGTAATAGTTTTGCCTACCTTTTAAAGCATAAGCATTGTTTGCAAATTGTGACCAGAGGCTTGGTTCACCTCAAATTACTTGACCACCCGCCCCAGTTATATTTTGTAAAGTGTATATTTTTTGCTTATAGAAATCAGTAGGTACCTCGAGTTGATAAGGGTAGAAACTGGGGACATGGCCACGATTCGTGTTTCGTGAGGAAAAGTTTGAAGTAACAGTGAAGACGAGGAAGACAACGAAGCAACAGAAAGCGTAAAGTATGGACCTTCTACCAGTAACAAGGTATGAAAGAGTTGGTTTGATTTGTTATTTATTGGATCAGAAAATAATTATGACATTCATTCATGTTATCCTCAATGTTGATGTATACCTTAATACCTTTTATGTACTATAGTCTAATGGCCTTGTTAGCCCATAGGACATTTAAACAGTATTTATGACTATACACACTTGCAATCTAAATTGCAAGTAGCAGGTCTTTCTTTATCTTATTGAACATATTCTCATTTTACTTTAATTTGCTATTCAGTTAAAGGTAATATGGTAATATGTTACACATTTGAATGCATTCATGATCATGAATACTGTAAAAAGCCAAGTGAGAATACACATACGTCTCCTAGAGTCAGCCTAAACAGGTTATTGTTTAAATGTAGTTATCACAATTTGAGGCGAACAGATTCTTAATTTTAGTTAGGTTCGTACCTGTGGGTTTTTACTGTGCTATGCAACTTAAAATGAGCTGATATTTGACTCGTTTAACTATACATGTATGCAGAATTCTTATATTCACTTGAAGTAGTTGGTATTACACTACAACACTACAACCTTTATGATAAATATTACACTACAATATTATATTACTCACCTCTATTACACTACAACCTTTATGATAAATTGAAAGATGGTGGAGAGAGCTACATGAGCGATTGGAGAAGTTTTTTAAACGACAGTTATTGACGCTTATTGAACAAGGACATTATGATCCTGAAATGGAAATTGACAGGCAAGGGTACATAAGGATACATTAGTGGTACATAGGCTGTTTTGCTGAATTACGTACCGGTATTGATATCTTAACTTACTGTAGTTTATCTTGTAGGCATTTGATGGCATTTATATTTATTCCAATCATCCAAAAGGAGATGGATATTTTTCGGGATACCATATGGAATGCTCATCGAGTGCGATGTCAGAAAGATGCACAAATGCCAGAAGGGATCCCAAAACACATTTTTTCATTTCCTGACCATTATGGTGCAGAGGATTGTGGTATGTCAATTTGCATTTGCAAATAAAGTATGCAATATCATGTCTACCATTATAAAAAATAATTAGGCATTAGGAAGACTAAAAGATAACAGCACCTTCTAATGTATGTTAATATCAACTAAACGTTTAGGTATGGTGGTGAGTGATGAAATATTGGATGAAGTTTTAGAAATTTCAGGTGTAAAGGCAATTGGAGATGATTATCTTCCAAGAAATGTAAGGGATGAATGTGAAAGCATTATTCCACATATAAAGGATGTTAAACCTGCTGATGCTGCAGATGCATACCTCTTTCTTAAGGCACATTATAGACATACCCACTAACCAGATCAAACTGGGAAATTATTGATTAAAATATTTCACTCCATGTACAATATTTATAAAATTCTATTTATCCAATATTCTTATTTGTCTTTTGCCTAGTGCTGACTCATTTGTAAATAAAAGGATTCTAAATATTTCTTTTAACAGCCCAAAAGTTTGTTCTACCACCATACATATGGAATGCCTGTAGTTGTAATATGCTTGGGCATCTGTCAGTTTATTATGATTATAGGGCTTCATTGATCTTGGTGTAAGTTTAAATACTGAATCTCCAATCTCTAGATATGGTATCCTAACCCCCTCAATATCTCTTGATCCAGGTGGAAAAATTTCTTCTCTTTTTTCCCAAAATGAGTAGTTTTTCATGATTGTTGAGTCATGTATGGTGGCCCATTCGGCTCATAAAAAAAAGAACAAGAAATATTAATGAAGTGCATTTATAATTCCTATTAAAAATTATTAATTACCAAAAAATATTATAATAGATAAAACAATATAAAGCAAATCGTAAAAATTTTAAAAACAATTGAAATAAAATATTTTATTATTTTTTTATTTTTTATTATACCATTTAAATTTAAAAAACATTTGTAAATGAAATTTGAAATCGAAATGTTGTTCAAAAGCCCATTTGGCTCATAGCCTGCAATTAACTGGGTCAGCGGTAGTCATTCACCTCATTATAAATATGAGAGCCCAACATATAACATTTAAGAAAGCCATCAAAACAATTTAAAGTTTAAAAGTAAGTATATTTGTAACGTTTCGTCTTTAACCTAAGACATCTTCAGACAAGTGATATAAAATTACATGAGATTTGAGTATATATAATCTATTTACATATGTAAATTAATGACGGATAGGAAGGTATAAGATAGTACATGACAAAACCGCACAGACGAAGGGACATAAACACAATACAAAACCTATGAAAACAAGTTACAGAAGATTAAGTGGGATTGAACTGCCCTGGATGTTAAGTGAGGGTTTGAGTTTGGAGATGAGGAGGCTTTCATGAATCATGAGTTCATGTTTGTCAGAACATGAAGAAAGAATTTTAAAATCATCAAAGTCGGCACAGTGCCCTGCAGCATCAGCGCGTTCAAGACCGCAAGTTCTTCCGTCTCTGCTCGGGACAGAAAAATTCAAACTCAGTGAACCCTGACGACGTGGTTTTTAATTTCTCAAATCGTCTCATCTCGGACAAAGAGAAGGAAATCCTTTCGAAAGGCCTTAACTTTGCTATTCCACCGACCAAATTGAATCTCTGTACTTTCCTCACGCCGTTTGAAAAGTTTTATAACCAAATGAAGCAAGAACCAATCAATACCCATTCCGGTTTTTTCCCTGATTCCATCAAAGTTAAGTTAAAAGATATAGCATACTCCGGTTTCCGCAGCTACAATCGACCTAACACCTTCTACACCCAGGAAGAACTGAACATTCTCAAAGACCTTAGGAGCGATAGCAACGTTGTTATTATGAAACCCGACAAAGGTAACGGTGTTGTAATTCTCAACAAAGATGACTATAATATGAAGATGGACGAAATCCTATCGGATACTTCAAAATTTGAACCTCTGAAAGACGACGCAGTTAAACTCACCCTAAAACGTGAGAATCAAGTTAAAGCGTTGCTAAAGAAACTGAAGGCTGGCAACTGCATCAACGAAAGAACTTACAATGAACTGTATCCCACTGGTACACGCATTGGCATACTATACGGACTCCCAAAGATTCATAAATCCTCTATTCCTTTAAGGCCCATTCTATCATGTATCAATCACTATTCGTACGCAATAGCTAAGTTTTTCATTCCTTTCCTTACTCCAATCTCTATCAGGTTCTTTGTCATAAAGGACTCGTTTTCCTTTGTTCAGGAACTGTTGAGCAGTGACATTGATTCAGACCATGTAGTTATGGCCAGTTTTGATGTCGTATCATTGTTCACTAATATTCCTGTGGATGAAACGATTGAGATCATCTCAGATCTCATTTTTTCAAACTGTATGTGTTTTGAAGGCCTTGATCGTTCACAATTCACCAAACTCCTATCTCTTTCTGTTAAAAACTGTCATTTTTCCTTTAATGGCCAGATTTATCAGCAGATTGATGGTGTGGCTATGGGTAGCCCTCTAGGGTAGCCCTCATACCCACTAACCATGTTCCTACTTTTCTTAATTACCTAAACTGCCAGCACCCTAATATCTCCTTTACATCTGAATTGGAAAGAGACGGAAAGCTGCCTTTCCTAGATATTGAAATAACTCGCTCAAGAGGTAAATTCTCCACCTCTGTTTATCGTAAACCCACATTTACCGGTCTTTTTACCAACTTCCACAGTTTCATTCCTGTTGAATATAAACGCTCTTTAATCTCCTGTTTACTTCACCGAATCTTCAACCTCTGTTCTAGTTATGAAAATTTTCATATCCAACTTGAGGTTGTTAGGAATTTGTTCAACTTAAATAGTTATCCCGCTCATATGTTTGACGAATTAGTTCATCGCTTCCTTAACAACACCTTTGAGCCAAAACCACTTATTCACACGGTTTCAAAGAAAATGGTCTATTTTTGCCTTCCCTTCACTGGTTCCCACTCGCTTCAGATTCGCAATCAAATTACTCGACACACGTATTTCTTCCTTTTTTCCATTTAAGGATAAAGTTCCCAAGTTTCTGAGATCTGGTGTTGTTACCTTTTCAAGTGTCGATGCTGTTCCCCATCATACGTGGGTCAAACCACACGCCATCTACACACCAGAGTATCGGAACACTTGGGAATTTCCCCTATAACTGGAAAACCGTCATCTAGTCCAGTTTTGTCCAGCATCTTCCCCCACATAACCACTGCAGGGCACTGTGCCGACTTTGATGGTTTTAAAATTCTTTCTTCATGTTCTGACAAACATGAACTCATGATTCATGAAAGCCTCCTCATCTCCAAACTCAAACCCTCACTTAACATCCAGGGCAGTTCAATCCCACTTAATCTTCTGTAACGTGTTTTCATAGGTTTTGTATTGTGTTTATGTCCCTTCGTCTGTGCGGTTTTTTCATGTACTATCTTATACCTTCCTATCCGTCATTAATTTACATATGTAAATAGATATATATACTCAAATCTCATGTAATTTTATATCACTTGTCTGAAGATGTCTTAGGTTAAAGACGAAACGTTACAAATATATTTACTTTTAAACTTTAAATTGTTTTGATGGCTTTCTTAAATGTTATATGTTGGGCTCTCATATTTATAATAAGAATCCGTTTTCCGCCTGGCAAATCTCTAGCTACGATATTCACCTCATTACTTTATGTAACCAACATTGTAGTGTAAGACAAGATGGCGGAACATGTGCGAAATTCTGAGAGGAAAGAGGATGAAGTTCTGCAGAATGACTTGAAAAAATATGTCTTAGGCAATTTAAAGAGAAACGAAATATTGGATTTTGTCTCACGAGACTACCCACAGTATGCTTGGTCATTAAGCTCTCAAAAGAGAATACTTGCCTTCTTTGATATCAAATACGTGAGATATGATATTGACATTGAATACGTTGAAGATGCTCTACGGGAAGAAATGGAGGGTCCTGGCCAATTGTTAGAATACAGAGCCATACGAAGAAAAATTAGGGAGCAATATCAGTTTTCTGTTCCACGTAATTTGGTGTATGATGTGATGACAATGGTTGATCCAGAGGGGTTACAACGGAGAGAAAATGTGGGCAAAAAGAAAAGAAGAGGGGGTACTGGGACATTCACTTCCTTGGTATGCGCTATACACTAGACTTTGTAATTTGTTGTGAAAACGTTTGACAGAAAAAAAACATATGTTCTAAGTGGGGATGCCAGTTATGGTAGACTGTGTAGCATACATTTCAGGCTCACGTGGATAGGTATTATATTGGTTGCTCAAAGATTATGACAAATTGCTTCAGGATGTTTGCTGGTTTTATAGGTTAGCAACTTTGATATGTAGTCAAATTCTAAATTCACTTTTCCTAGGGTCCAAATCACACACACTCAGGTGATGGACATGATAAGTTGATGGGTTTCATGAATTCTACATTTCCTCTTGCAGTCTATGGACTGCAGGATGTTTTCAGTGGCTTCATTTTATACCTAAAACTATGGTCCAGCAACTCAAACCCTAAGCTTATTGGGCGCTGGTATCTGGAGCATTTGTACAAAACAAAAAGTAAGAATGCAAAACATAATATCTGTATGCTTCGGTAATAGTTTTGCCTACCTTTTAAAAGCATAAGCATTGTTTGCAAATTGTGACCAGAGGCTTGGTTCACCTCAAATTACTTGACCACCCGCCCCAGTTATATTTTGTAAAGTGTATATTTTTTGCTTATAGAAATCAGTAGGTACCTCCGAGTTGATAAGGGTAGAAACTGGGGACATGGCCACGATTCGTGTTTCGTGAGGAAAAGTTTTGAAGGTAACAGTGAAGACGAGGAAGACAACGAAGCAACAGAAAGCGTAAAGTATGGACCTTCTACCAGTAACAAGGTATGAAAGCTAGTTGGTTTGATTTGTTATTTATTGGATCAGAAAATAATTATGACATTCATTCATGTTATCCTCAATGTTGATGTATACCTTACATACCTTTTATGTACTATAGTCTAATGGCCTTGTTAGCCCATAGGACATTTAAACAGTATTTTATGACTATACACACTTGCAATCTAAATTGCAAGTAGCAGGTCTTTCTTTATCTTATTGAACATATTCTCATTTTACTTTAATTTGCTATTCAGTTAAAGGTAATATGGTAATATGTTACACATTTGAATGCATTCATGATCATGAATACTGTAAAAAGCCACAAGTGAGAATACACATACGTCTCCTAGAGTCAGCCTAAACAGGTTATTGTTTAAATGGTAGTTATCACAATTTGAGGCGAACAGATTCTTAATTTTTAGTTAGGTTCGTACCTGTGGGTTTTTACTGTGCTATGCAACTTAAAATGAGCTGATATTTGACTCGTTTAACTATACATGTATGCAGAATTCTTATATTCACTTGAAGTAGTTGGTATTACACTACAACACTACAACCTTTATGATAAATATTACACTACAATATTATATTACTCACCTCTATTACACTACAACCTTTATGATAAATTGAAAGATGGTGGAGAGAGCTACATGAGCGATTGGAGAAGTTTTTTAAACGACAGTTATTGACGCTTATTGAACAAGGACATTATGATCCTGAAATGGAAATTGACAGGCAAGGGTACATAAGGATACATTAGTGGTACATAGGCTGTTTTGCTGAATTACGTACCGGTATTGATATCTTAACTTACTGTAGTTTATCTTGTAGGCATTTGATGGCATTTATATTTATTCCAATCATCCAAAAGGAGATGGATATTTTTCGGGATACCATATGGAATGCTCATCGAGTGCGATGTCAGAAGATGCAAATGCCAGAAGGGATCCCAAAACACATTTTTCATTTCCTGACCATTATGGTGCAGAGGATTGTGGTATGTCAATTTGCATTTGCAAATAAAGTATGCAATATCATGTCTACCATTATAAAAAATAATTAGGCATTAGGAAGACTAAAAGATAACAGCACCTTCTAATGTATGTTAATATCAACTAAACGTTTAGGTATGGTGGTGAGTGATGAAATATTGGATGAAGTTTTAGAAATTTCAGGTGTAAAGGCAATTGGAGATGATTATCTTCCAAGAAATGTAAGGGATGAATGTGAAAGCATTATTCCACATATAAAGGATGTTAAACCTGCTGATGCTGCAGATGCATACCTCTTTCTTAAGGCACATTATAGACATACCCACTAACCAGATCAAACTGGGAAATTATTGATTAAAATATTTCACTCCATGTACAATATTTATAAAATTCTATTTATCCAATATTCTTATTTGTCTTTTGCCTAGTGCTTGAATGTAAATTTTTTAAAAAACTTTAACTAGAAAAGTTTTGAAATATAAAAACTTTGCATGCAATCACTCACATTGTAAATCATTAAACTGTCTACTCTAAATATTCAATTTTGTTTGTTTATAATGTTCTTTAGAGTCTAACATAAAACCAACTATAAATTAATCCTCTACAAAAAACTCATCTTGCTGGAGGCCAATCATGTTGCAAAACTTGCTACATTTGTGCCTTACAAGGAAAGCATCAATGCCAACAGTTGAGCAATTGCCACACTAAAAAAGAATTTCATTGCTCCCTTCATCTTTCACACTTGTTGTTGCAATTTCTGGGTCAAATAATTTGTACCCCATTCCCTGGATGTCAAGCAGCATTAACTTTTTACCAGAAGATTGGTAAGAATAATGGACAAGACACTCTGCCTTGAGTAGGATTTCTTTCAAGTGATCTTCTGAATCACCTGGGAAAAGAGTTGTGAGCCCATTGTTGTTGATAATCTTTGAGAATGATCCAGGTATAAATTCCTCGATTGTTGCTGGCTGGCCATCCACTTTAGTGAAGTAGCAATGGTTGAAAGTAAAACACTCACCAAATTCAGATGGGGCATGTGCTTGAAACCTTTGAGCAACATGCCTGGCAACAGAATGCATCTGAACTTGCTTGCGACAATGATCATCTGCATTTCACTCCATAACTCCAGTGATTGCTTCCAATGCGTTGTCATTGTAGAATTTTACCTCCCAATTAGACCCATACTTTTCACCATTTGAAACAGTAGCATGGTAAGCATTGCAAAACCCACAAGATGCAAATATACTGGTTTCGACATAAGCAATTGCCTCAAAATAATTTTTCCACTTCTGATTTGCCACATCATATGCTTCAAATGTTAATGTCACCTTGTTTTTTTCTTTTGGTTTTACCAATTTCCCAGCTCTGAGTAATGTTGCAATCGATACAGAGGTGGAAAACTGTGTTTCCACCTTTTAAGCACTGCTCCCAAGCAAAGAATGTGTGGTTGGTGATGACCTGCTACTGTAATTTTGGGTGTTAGGTCTTCTCGATGCAAAATTATGAAGGTTGACACTACAACTGAGCACAAGCTAACTAAGGCATCTTCTTTACCAACAACAAATCGCACTAAATACACCTTAAATTTAATGTGAGAGCGATTTAAATTAACGTATAGATCTTGGAAGTCAGCAGTGGTATTGGAATATATGAAAAGGATTGTAGACCTCTAGGACTTTGAATTTCTACTTCTAATTTTGTGTTATTTAGACATATTTACTTTATCTTTCCTATGTGGAATCTGGTTGATGTTTGTCACGGAGGGTCCTTTATTGGTCACCAAAACATCGCATTTTGTCGCTGGCAATGAGAAGTGGGATGCACAGGCCTTTTTTAGATTGACCAGAGTCAATTCTTCATATGGGAAATCGACAAACTCTCGAGATTGAACTGGCTTGAAAGTTTGTTTATTGTCGTATGGAAAGCCGTAACTGTCTTAAGTGATCAAAAAGCATTTTACGCGGTGCTTCGATCATTATACGGGGTACTTTGAACATCATACGTGGTGCTTTTAATATTTTACGAGGTGCTTTTAATATTTTACGCGGTGTTTTTATCATTTTACGCGGTGCTTTTAGTATTTTACGCGGTGCTTTCATTATTTTACGCAGTGCTTCAAATATTTTACGCGGTATTTTATCGATATGTCGTGCTTTTACCTTCCTACGCGGTGCTTTTATCATTATGTGGTGGTGGTTAGATCGGGATATACCGGATATTGCCGGATTTTATCGGACGCTCGGCGGAGATGAACATCGACACCTGAAAGATCCAATTTGCAACTGACTACCCGCCATTTTTCGTAATTAATTTTATAAGACGCATTTTTTAAAGTAGGTTGATTATGATATTGATGTGAATGAAGTCTTCAGATGGAAGCGATTTTAAGGAAACTTGGGTTAGGAAATCTTTGTGAAACTTTTCGAAAGGAGAAGGTAACCCCAGACATAATTTGTTTGATGTCTGCTTATGAACTTCGACTGTTGGGTGTCAATTTAAGTCGCGACATGATGGCTCTACGAGTTGCAGCATCAACATTTGGCCATCAACAATTGAATAAAGTGCACGAAAGTTGTGGGCCCCCCAAGTTTGACATTCCGAGAGTTGTGTTAGAGAATTTGTTGGATGAAGGATTTTTGATTAAGGAAATAAGTAGTATGTTATCCGTATCTGAGAGTACAATTTATCGAAGAATGTCTGCGTATGGGCTCAGCAAACTGGCGTTTACCGAAATCACAGATCAAGAGCTTGATGTTTTGTTAAAACAAATTGTTACTCAATTTCCCTATTGTGGATACAACATGTTGAAGCAGATACTAATGGAAAAAGGAGTAAAGGTAGCCAGAATGAGACTCAGGTAAATTATTAATCAATGAACAGCCTTGCATGGTTGCAGTTTGTAAAACTGATTTCAACTATAAATGGCCAACTCAAGTGCATTGGAGGTTGCTTACATAAAAATTTAAGGCTAGAATGCCTGTTACACCAGTATTGTCGTAGCATAGTATAAAATTACATAATAGTTTTTGTATCTTTATTATTGATTCCTGCACAATCTTTATAGTGCTTCTTGTTGATGTTTCAGAGATAGTATACACCGCATAGATGAGGAAGGGGTAAAACAGCGAAAGAAAGGATGTTTACATCGACGGGTGTATAATGTGATGGGCCCAAACTACAAATTGATAAGATGGTCATTTGTTATTGTTGGATGTGTAGATGGTTTCAGCTGGCTACCTGTTGTATTAGAATGCACAGACAACAACAAATCTGATACCGTCTTTCAATGTTTCTTTAAAGGTGTTGAGAACTATGGTTTACCAAGCAGAGTAAGATCTGACTATGGGGGAGAGAATGTTCTTGTTGCAGATTTCATGATTGAAAAGCGAGGTCCAAACAGAGGGAGTATGCTTACTGGGAAAAGCACCCACAATCAACGCATCGAAAGATTGTGGCGTGATGTCTTCACTGGTGTCTTAAGCTTCTACCATCAGCTATTCTATTTTATGGAAGAAAATGGTATTCTTAACGTCTTTAATGATTTCCATGTGTTTGCATTGCACCTTATCTATCTTCCACAGATTAACAGCAAGTTGAACTCATGGAGTTATGCCTGGTCACGACATCGATTAAGAACAGCTAAATCAACCCCACTTCGGTTGTGGGTGGCTGGGCAATACCAACATCCAATTGGTATAAATGAACCAGCTATTGTTTCTGAAGCTGAGTATGGAGTAGAAGGAGTTGTTCACCCTCTTAGTGATACATTACCTTCTGATGACCGACCCATATTTGAGCGCCCGGTTGTTGAAGTTGATGAAGAATGCATGGATGAGTTGAAGTCTAGAATAACTGAAGAACTAATTGCAACCAATCATGGCATTGATGCTTTTGTAACTCCAGTAACAATTATTCAAAGGCACACAGAATCAACAGAATTATAAGATAAGTGTTGATAAAGTTTTGATGTAGTTTAGTTTAAGTTTAACCTTTAATGTTAAAATTTGTACTGATAAAGATATATTACCTTTGTATATAGTCTGTATATAGTTATAGTCTGTACATTATAATAAGGAAATAGAAGACAAAACCTGCTGTGCAACAAATAAGTTAAAATATCATTTACATAATTCTGTAAACTAAACATAAACAATAGCAAGCTAAAAACAATTTCAAAAATGTCACTTTACAAGTGGGGCTAGTTGTTTGAAAAGCATTTAGCTTGAATGGTGGATAAGCCAAGGTTTAAAAATGCTCTCACACATCTTGTGAAAGACTTTTGAAACTACATGCTACATATTAAATATATACTTCAATCGAAAATTAAACAATTAACATTGAAATATTTCAACTCAGCTGTTCAATAAATAGATAATTTTTCTCCCATTTTGAACTTATCTGCTGTTTAATTCCAAATGCCTTTCAAACAACAAGCTCCAGTTGATTTACAGTATAAAACAAATGTGACTAATGGTAACATTACCAAATATGTGCATTATATGTACCAGTATACTATATCATAGCCTCTAATGTTTCCCAAAGTATGCATTTGCAAATGCATAATCATAAAGGTTGAAAAGGTGTTCGGCTGTTGGTAAAGGCATAATGTGTGATGGTCTGGGAAGGGTCATGCTGTTAGTACAAGTGCTTGATGTTGGAATAAATGAGACCTCAACTTCAACAAAATTTATCGTCGGACGCATTGCAAATCCCAATACTGGTTCATCATCAGCCCCTGTGACAAACTGTAACACATCACTCAACATTACACCATTTCGTCTTTCGCCTGCAAATACAAAGAAAAATAACACGAGTCAGAATTATAAATATACCACTGTTGACCAAATTAAATTTTTGTCTTTGATTATAGGCGGTTTACTATTTTCTTACTTGAAGCTTCTCTAAGATATTTGGTGAGTTGGGCATATACTTCATTTTCAAATTTTCGGGCATTTGAACCAGCTTCACTAAAGTTTGGTTGAAGTAACCATACAACCTTCCTGAACGTCAATGGTTGTACTGGTCCTGGTCTTAAAAGATTCAGAAATACTGCTAGTCGACATCCAATCTACAGTGTAAGAATATACTTTCATGTACATAAATTATAGGTATTTAACAAGATTTTGACTTGAATGTCTGCAAAATTTTACCTGATATATCCCAAGTTTCTTGAGGCCTTCACGTAATTGGAGTACACAAGGGGACGATGGATTATCCTTAGAAAATATACACTGGATTATTTCCTCTGATATAAAATTTGGCATTTTTCCATTTTGGAGAATGCTAAGGCCTATAAACAACAAAGAATAATGTCAGGATTTTAATATTATATATAGAGATTGTACAGCACTAAATTATATTTTTATGAGAATAGTAAACATGCTCTACTTGGATCATTACTTTTAAGGGACCAACACTTTCTCATTTAATTTCAGAACCTGCCTTATAATTATGTTTAATAATTTTAGAACCCTGATAAAAGAGCTAACATACTGTAATCATAGTAAATCAAAAAATTTTCTTGTATGAACCTACAGCAGAACCTACACACCAACTGTGTGTGAAAAATTGTGTGTTATAAATTGCAGGCATGGCCCCTGAGGCATGACTTGAAGTCTTGAACCTATCATAATCACTATCTACTATATTGTGCACATGTT
Source organism: Dendronephthya gigantea (assembly GCF_004324835.1). Lineage (NCBI taxonomy): Eukaryota > Metazoa > Cnidaria > Anthozoa > Malacalcyonacea > Nephtheidae > Dendronephthya > Dendronephthya gigantea. The sequence goes on along the minus strand of NW_021163056.1, from coordinate 230,946 downwards.
TGAAACTCATGTCACTACTTACCCAAGACTATTCCAACAGGCAAATATTTATCAGAAAGCATTTCTCTTAACCCATGGTCAAAATATGTTTCCTTTATTTGACGGAGAATCAACCTAAAAAATTCTTTTCTGGGGCCACCATAGTCTGCAGCAACCTATATGACAATGACATGAACATGAGAATATCCCTAGTACCATTTCAGTTTTAATATTATAAATATGCGTAGTAATCAATATGCATAATAATCATTCAATACCTCATTATAAAACTGAACTTCTAATGTTTTCCTCAGGTCGGTGATACTGCTAATTTCATCAAAAGTAGTCTCTAGTAGGTTATCTCTGTCAACCAAAATAAAATTGGTTTCCCCTTCGCATATGGTTGAAGGATCCTGTACATCAAGAGCTCTACCATAAACCACATTGAGCTGGAGGGATCTCAAAATCTCGACGGGGTTGACAACTTCATGTTGCTCACAATATTTTAAAGTTGACTCAACAGCATCTTCTAAAGAATGATTGCTACCAAATATACCACCAACATTACCTCCAACATCTTGCCTGCTTTCTTCTGTTTCATGGCGTGTCACCATTATGTTCTCATCATTATCATCTATGATGATTTCCTCTCTCTGAGAATGGTCATTGGCATTGAAGGAACCTTGCTGTTCTCTTGTTCTTGAATTGAGGTCAGCCTCTGAAGCAGGATCACTTCTCACATGGCTCTCAATTGGGTCATAACTAGTACTAGTGCCAGAGTCCTCATCAGCATTTCTCACAGGGTTTACACTTAACTCACCACTGGTACTATTGCCAGCATTGTCATCAGGACTGTCATTGATTAATTTAGTTGAGCAATGCCATATGTGACTTCGCAAATCTTTAACCAAGAACTCTTGTTGGCAAAGGTTGCATGTTTCTTAAATAGAAGAAATATTGGTATCTTTACCAACAGGTGTTGTTGAAAGTGATTGTTGAATAGGCCTAAGATAAATTTTAGCTTGTCCACCGCCTAGGCAAGCTTTGAGGTCGCTTGCTGACCACGATGAATTGATGACAGATAGATCCCTGCAGTTGGGCATGCATAACATCATTTCAAAACCACCAGCAGAACGCAACTGTGGAAAGCCCATCACGGTTTGAGTCAGGTCGTCTTTAGCATCAGATGTGACCTTATTTTTTACTTTTTCTTCATCGTCATCGAGGTCTAATTTAATTTTCTTAACACCCAAACCAGCTTTATATAGGATCTGCTTTTCGGATGCCGATGGGACTTTCGAAGTGTATTTATCTGCAAGGCACAAAAACTGCACTGTCCATGGTCGTTTCTTAGTCGTCTTTTTGTTTCTTTCTGCCGATGTTGTTCTTCGGGAAGATGATGTGCTGGGAGAAAACAGCAGCGATCGTTCTCGAGCCAAAACGGAACAATGACTTTGATTAGTATTTATAGATTGACTCGCCAGTTTCTTGCGGCATGATTCGCGTAAACGAGCTCGTTCGCCAATTGTATTTACGCCAAGACGATTCAATTCTGTGTCAGTTAGTGAAACTAGCGCCTCCAGATCAATGCGTTCTTCTCTAAATCTATCAATAAGTGTTCCCAAACCAACTTCTTGTAAAATAACATCCATCCCAAAACATGCAAGATAAATATCGTGATCGTAGATGACAAAGATGGCATACATAAGAATGTAAAAATGGCGGGTAGTCAGTTGCAAATTGGATCTTTCAGGTGTCGATGTTCATTTCCGCCGAGCGTCCGATAAAATCCGACAATATCCGGTATATCCCGATCTAACCACCACCACATAATGATAAAAGCACCGCGTAGAAAGGTAAAAGCACGACATATCAATAAAATACCGCGTAAAATATTTGAAGCACTGCGTAAAATAATGAAAGCACCGCGTAAAATACTAAAAGCACCGCGTAAATGATAAAAATACCGCGTAAAATATTAAAAGCACCGCGTAAAATATTAAAAGTACCGCGTAAAATATTAAAAGCACCTCGTAAAATATTAAAAGCACCACGTATGATGTTCAAAGTACCCCGTATAATGATCGAAGCACCGCGTAAAATGCTTTTTGATCACTGTTCTGGCCATTCGGCCATACCGGGGGGGGGGGCGGCCGTTGTTGTGTCTTTTCTTGGGACAAAAGCTTGGTTCGCGAGCAAGCATTCTGTTTTTACCATGTATTTAACACATAAAACTCAATAAATTCGAAACAAAGAAGGACGTTTGTGTTAGTTAACTTGGTTCGCTGCTGGAGAAGGGCCCAGCGGTAATCGGGGCCCGAAAGACCAGAACAGTAAAAACAGACAGCGACAAATACGTACGTATATCTGAAAATCTGACAACGGGAAATAATCACACGCTGCTCTGACACGCAGGAAGCATTATGGAGCAAGAAGCCGCAGAAGACGGCCGTGTTTCCCCTCAGACACTTAGGTATTCGGACGAGGCGAAGCCAAGCGTTGAAAAGCAACTTCAAAGCGTTGAAATCACGGAACAAAACAAGGATATCGGCGAAGAGAACGATAAGCGAAGCCAGGCGGAAGCGGATGAAAGCGAACGTTCAGCGGGCAACGGAGCCACGGAAAGCGAAAGAACGGCTCTTCCAAGAAGAATTGCAAAACCATCGTGGAAACTGATTCAATCTCGCATGCAAACGGACAGAGAGAAGTTAGAAAAATCGTGGGAAAGGGTGCTATGTATTATTTCTCAATACGCGGATACACCCGATTCTCCTACCGAAATTGACACTGCCATGAAGCAAATACGAGCTGCTTTTCACCAGGTTCAGCAAACATGGCTCTCGTACGTAGAATTTCTCGTCCTCGGGAATACTACGGAATGTAAGACTGAACAGGAACAAGTCGATAATATAATGAACAACCGCAAAAGCTACGTACAGTCATTATTATCAGAGTATAGCCAGACAAGGAAGGATTTGATGTTAGAACAGGGTTCTATTCGATCAAATTCTCGCGCATCATCTGCGTCGTCAGTCGCAGTCCGGGCCCAAGCACGAGCCGAAGTCGCTGCCGCCACGAAAAAACTCGAAATGCAGAAGCAGAGATCGTTAGCAGAATTGCAATCTAACCTATTAATACAGCAGGAGGAAATGGCCTTGGCTCGGAGGAAAGGAGAAGAAAAGGCAAAGATGGAAAGTCTGCGTCTGGAGGAAGAAGCAGCTATAGCCGTGGCGAAGGCCACTGCAATCGACTTGGAATTGGGATCAAACAGTGCACTGCAGGATCTAGAAAGTGAGTTGCCTGGGGTAAGCTCAAGACAGAGGGTAGAAGAGTACATTTATAGACAATGCCATGAAACCACCCTGCCTAATACTGCCCCACAACAAACTCCACCACCTGCCCCACAAGTCTTCCAAGCCCCACAACAAACTCCACCACCTGCCCCACAAGTCTTCCAAGCCCCACAACAAACTCCACCACCTGCCCCACAGATCTTCCAAGCCCCACAACAAACTCCACCAACTGCCCCACAGGCCCTCCAATCTTCGTCAAAGGAATGTCTTGTTCTTCAGAGGATACTTTCAGTTGATCCTCCGAATTCCGACCACCACCCGGATTCAGCTACGTCCACCCTCAGACCTTCGGCTAAAGAGTTCCAGCCGCAGGATCCCGGCGGATCAAGTACGGACTCGATGAAAGCTTATGTGGACTTTATGGCTCGCAGAGAATTGATCGCGAATAAAATAGAGAAGTTCGACGACAACCCGGTGAATTACCATACTTGGAAAGCATCATTTAAGAACATGATTAAGAATGTGCCTATCTCGCCCAGCGAAGAGCTCTCACTGCTAATCGAGTACACTACACGTACCTCCAAGCAGCTTGTCCAGCGAATTAGAAACGCGTATATCGAGAAGCCAGAGGACGGGGTACCCCAACTTTGGAAAAGGCTCGATGAGAGATATGGGTGTAATGCAATACTGGTCAAGACGCATCTGGAGAAGTTGTCAAATTTCCCTACGATAAGATACAAAGACCACCGTAAGCTGCAGGAACTCTCAGATCTACTGTTAGAGCTACACTGTGCCAAAAGCGAGGGAACACTATCAGGGCTCAGAGTGCTTGACGAGCCTATCTACCTAAAGCCGCTCATTGGGAAATTGCCGGGAGACATCCAAGGAAGGTGGCAACGACACGCCTTTCAGTACATGAACAAACATAACGTTGAATACCCTCCCTTTGCTGAATTCGTCAAGTTCATGGATGACATATCTCGAGAAAAGAACGATCCGAATTTATGTTTAAACACCCCGGAAAAAACCGTCCCTCCCATGGCGGAGCAGAATCGGGTAAGACGGACTTATAAGGTCAACCTACATGAGCGCACGGGTGGAAGGGTCCAGAAATCCGACCTGAGCCGCTGGTGTCTGGTCCACAAGAAGCCACATGCGTTGAACCAGTGTCGAGCATTCAGAGCGAAGCCTATAGAAGAAAGAAAACAGCTCCTAAAGAAGTACAGTGTGTGTTATCGGTGCGTCGTTTCGAATGACCACATGGCGAAGAACTGTACAGTCCCAATTAAATGCACCGAATGTGGTAGCGACAAACACTTGTCAGCGCTCCACGTCGGAAATCCACCGGAAGCAAATGACGAGAACAGCCAGGGAGAAGAGAAGGAATCCCCTGTAGTCGAAAGACAGCCACCGGTCGATAAGGAGGCTACTCGTGACGGCGAGGAGGCTCCAAACATAACAGCAAAGTGCACCGAGGTTTGCGGCCAACAACCCGGAGGAAAGTCGTGCTCCAAGATATGTCTTGCCAATGTTTACGCCTACGGTCAGCCGGAAAAAAAGGTTAAAGCTTACTTAGTCATTGACGATCAAAGCAACTGTTTCCTGGCGAAATCGCAGTTGTTCGACATGCTGAAATTAGACGGAGAGATGTTCACCTATTCATTACAAACGTGCGCTGGACGGAGTACGGTGGAGGGAAGACGAGCAACGGGCGTGGTCGTTGAGACGTTGGACGGAACCCGATCGTATCGCCTCCCCAGCCTGGTAGAATGCAATTTTATCCCAGATAATAAAAGTGAGATTGCCACCCCTCGCACAGCCCAGGCACACCCCCACCTTCGAAAGATTGCTGATAAAATCCCAGAAGTAGAGGAAGATGTTGAAATCCTATTGCTGGTAGGAAGAGACGTTCCCCCCTTACATAAAGTTCACGAATCCCGCAACGGCAGAGGCAATGTCCCATGGGCTCAGCGTTTAGACCTCGGCTGGGTCATCATAGGAGAAGCTTGCATGGATGGTGCACACAAACCTAGCGACATTTCCACCTTCAAGACACAAGTACTTCACAGTGGCCGACCGTCCATTCTCGAGCCATGCCCGAACAAGTTCCATGTTCGACCTCGCCCCCAATCCGGACAAGACGTAGACAAAGAGATCACTTTCGCCCAAGGAAAATCTGAAGACGGCCTGGGGAAAGACGTTTTCGCACTAACCCAAGACGACAACAAACCCGGACTCTCGGTCGAGGATAGACAATTCATTAAGATTATGGAACAAGGTATGGTAAAGAACTCGGCAGGCAACTGGAGTGCTCCTCTGCCTTTCCGTTCCGAGGTAAAAGAGCTACCGAACAGCAGAACAGAAGCAAGCAAACGCTTCAAGAGTACCAAAAAAACGCTGGATCGAAAACCCCAAATGAAGCAGCACTACCTTGACTTTATGAAGAAAGTTCTCGATAACGGCCTGGCCGAACCTGTCCCTAAAGTTGACCTCGCGTCAGATAAACCCTGTTGGTACCTACCTCACTTTGGTATATACCACCCGCAAAAGCCGGGAAAAATCAGGGTAGTGTTCGATTCGGCTGCCGAAACCGAAGGCATCTCCTTAAATAAATTGTTACTGTCTGGCCCAGATCTTACGAACAGTCTGTTGGGCGTATTGCTACGTTTTCGGCAGGACCCAGTCGCAATCACTGCCGATATCGAGCAGATGTTCTATTGTTTCTTCGTTAAGGAAGAGCATCGAGATTTCTTGCGATTTCTGTGGTTTCGAAATAACGATCCAACGGCGGACATAATCGACTACCGGATGAAAGTCCATTTATTTGGTAACACTTCGTCACCGGCGGTAGCAACATATGGTTTAAAGAAGACAGCGCAGGACGGTCAGGAACAGTTCGGACAGGACGCAAAAGAATTCGTAGACAAAAACTTCTATGTAGATGATGGCTTAACGTCCACTCCCAACAGCGATCAAGCAATAGATTTGATGCGGCGTACGCAAGCCATGCTGGCCTCCGCTAATCTGCGTCTCCATAAAATTGCTTCGAACGATCCCAAAGTATCCGCTGCCTTTCACAGAGAAGATAGATCGACCGGTCTCCAAGACCTCGATATGAGCAAGGAAACCATTCCAGTCCAAAGATCACTTGGCGTATGTTGGGACTTGAACTCCGACTGCTTCACCTTCAGAGTGAATTTAGCACCCAAAGATTTCACAAAGCGCAGTGTGCTATCCGTAACGAACAGCTTGTACGACCCGTTGGGCATAGTCGCACCGGTGACTATACGAGCGAAGTTTCTCCTCAGGTCCATGACAAATCACTTAAAAGAACGACAATCAGAAGAAATGAAGCCAGCTTGGGAAAAATGGTGCGAGTCACTCTCCGACCTCCGACAACTGAACCTGCCACGAGCCTTCTCAAGTACATCACTCAAGAAGGCTAACCGTCTGGAGCTCCACGTTTTCTGCGACGCATCAACGACTGGAATCGCTGCCGTCGCCTACCTCAAAGTGATCCATTCCAACGGCTCCGTAGAAGTTTCCTTCGTTCTTGGAAAGGCGAAGTTGGCCCCTCTCAGCACCACGACAATACCACGTCTAGAACTCTGCGCCGCTGTCCTCGCGGTAGAGTTGGCGGATCTCATCAAAGACGAACGAGTCGCAAAACTGGATTCTGTAACGTATTACTCAGACAGCAGAGTCGTACTGGGTTATATAGCAAATCAAATACGGCGATTTTACGTATACGTCAGTAACCGAGTGGAAAGAATTCGAAGGTCTTCTGAACCGGAGCAGTGGCGTTACGTACCTACCGGAACTAACCCTGCAGATTTAGGAACGCGCTCGGTAGATCCTAAAGTTCTCCAAGGCTCCATTTGGATTGAAGGCCCCTCATTTCTTCGAAAGGACAGCCTCCCAAAAGAGATCGAAACCTGCCAACAAGCCCAGGAAGTGAGCAGTGCAACCGACCCCGAAGTCCGACCAGACGTCAGCGTTCATACCACCAATATCCTGACCACGAAAGGCGCGCTTGGGACACAGCGGTTCGAAAGATTTTCACAATGGTCGAGGCTGGTCTGTGCCCTTGCAAAGCTGATAAGCAGCGCAAATTATCGGCACTCAAAAGCCGTCAAATCTTCACTAGACATCGAAGGGAGTCGAACTAATCTCGGTCTCATAGAAGCTCGATCTCGAGCAGAGAAGCTAATCATCGCCAATGTCCAGCAAGAAGCCTTCCCCGAAGTTATACGAGATGCAAAGCAGGGTACCCCACTCACGAAGTCAAACGCCCTCATCAAGCTTAACCCGAAAGTTGACTCAGAAGGTCTCCTACGTGTTGGTGGCCGCATAGACCGAGCAGACCTATCTAGCGACGAGCGCCATCCTATGATTCTGCCAGGATCTCACCACGTGACGACGCTTCTGGTGAAACACGTCCATCACGAAGGCAAGCATCAGGGACGACACCTCACACAAGGCATGCTTAGATCCAAAGGTTTCTGGATCGTTGGAGGAAAGAGATTGGTTAACAAGATCATACACGAGTGCTTCAAATGTCGAAAGCTGAGGAGCAAGTACCAAACCCAACTGATGGCCGACCTGCCAGTTGAAAGAGTCTCCCCAACGCCCCCGTTTACGAACGTTGGTATAGATGTTTTCGGGCCGTGGCACGTAGTCACTCGCCGCACAAGAGGAGGGGCCGCACAAAGTAAACGTTGGGCAGTAATCTTTACATGTTTAGCGATTCGAGCCATTCATATTGAACTAATAGAGTCTATGGATACGTCTAGCTTCATCAACTCACTGAGAAGGTTCATAGCAATTCGCGGTCCCGTAAAGCAACTCCGCTGCGACCGTGGAACTAACTTCGTGGGCGCAAGAAACGAGATGCAGTCAGCGCTTTCGGAGATGGATTTGGAAGCTGTCAAAACCCACCTTACAAACAATGGGTGCGAGTGGGTATTTAACCCTCCGCACGCCTCCCACGCCGGAGGAGTGTGGGAAAGAATGATCGGAATATCGAGAAACATTCTCAACTCGATGCTGGCCAAGGTGGGAACACAAAATCTGACACACGAAGTGCTATCTACCTTAATGGCCGAAGTATCATCGATCGTCAACAATCGACCCCTCGTGCCAGTCTCCAACGACCCAACTGCCCCAGAAATTCTTACCCCCGCCACCATCCTCACCTTGAAACCCGCACTAATGCCCACAGCACCTGGGAAGTTTACTAGAAAGGACTTATACACTCACCAGTGGCGACAAGTCCAATACTTGGCGGACTGCTTTTGGCATCGGTGGAAGAAAGAGTTTCTGCCTACACTTCAAATCCGCCGCAAATGGACAAACGAGACTCCAAATCTAAAGGAAGGTGATGTGGTACTATTGCGCAATAAAGAAATAGCGAGGAATGATTGGCCGCTTGGTCGAGTCTGTAAAGCATTCCAGAGCGAAGATGGGAAGGTTAGAAAAGTAGAGGTGGAGACGGCAAAAGATGGTTGCAAAAAACGTTACTTACGACCAGTGAACGAAATTGTTATTCTTCGCACCAACGAGCAACTGGGAAACGATTCCAGCCAGAGCCAGCCACGAACTTAACTTACTTATAAGCGATTTTAAAGATCAACGTTAAATTTGGTGGTACTTAGCACCAGACGAGGAGTGTTCTGGCCATTCGGCCTCTAGTTATTAATATTTTTGTTGGACGGTGTTTTCGCGCGTATTCCGCGGTTCGCGCCTCGTAATTGGCTGTTAAAAGCCATACCGGGGGGGGGGGCGGCCGTTGTTGTGTCTTTTCTTGGGACAAAAGCTTGGTTCGCGAGCAAGCATTCTGTTTTTACCATGTATTTAACACATAAAACTCAATAAATTCGAAACAAAGAAGGACGTTTGTGTTAGTTAACTTGGAGAAGGGCCCAGCGGTAATCGGGGCCCGAAAGACCAGAACAATCACTTAAGACAGTTACGGCTTTCCATATTGTCGGGTTCAGAGGCCAATCTTTGAATGATAATCTTGTGTGGAGCACTCAAACCTTTAGTTGTCCTTGCTGTTGCTGTTGCCCTTTTATTTCCCATCTGTTGTTTTAGATGATCCCAGGTGGCTTTCCTCTTATTATTCATGATTTTCCCCTCAATTGCTGGACAACGAATACTGAATATCAAAAATGGATGATAAATGGCCTTTTGGAGCAGTCGAAAAAGATGCGTGTTGACAGTGCACACCACACATTGATAGCAATTTTGGCGCGATTGGCAGTTTTACGATGTTGGTTACATAAAGTAATGAGGTGAATGACTACCGCTGACCCAGTTAATTGCAGGCTATGAGCTCAATGGGCTTTTGAACAGCATTTTGATTTCAAATTTCATTTACAAATGTTTTTTAAATTTAAATGGTATAATAAAAAATAAAATAAAAATAAAAGATTTTATTTCAATTGTTTTTAAAATTTTTACGATTTGCTTTATATTGTTTTATTTATTATAATATTTTTTTGGTAATGAATAATTTTTTTTATATGAATTATAAATGCACTTCATTAATATTCTTGTTATTTTTTTTATGAGCCGACTGGGCCACCATAGTCATGGGTATTTCCATGCAGCAAGAATCCGATAATCTGCAGCAGCAACGATTTGTAGAATAAGAGAATAAAATCCTCTGAAGCACCACAAAATCTTTCTTCTTGCAAAAGAACTCCAAATTGGGTAGCCAAGCCCAGTTTCTAATAGTTTGGCTTGTCGCTTGAGGTCTTCATGAGAGGGAGATCCAAAAAATTGTTGACCAAACTCCTCACATATACTCTGTGCAACTTCAAGACAAACCTCGCTGCATGTGGATTCTCCAACCCCAAACATCCAAGCAATTGTTCTGTTTGAGTCTCCACTTCCGTATCGCCATAGCAACTCTTTCATCAACATCAATTGACTGCCTCATTCTTGTCGTTTTTCGGTAAATATAAGGGGTCAGTCTTTCAACAATAAACAAAAAAGTACCCCTGTCCACTTGCAAGTTGGTTATAAAATCGCCACCGTTTCCATGGCACGTTGGCCAAAAGTCCCTCAAACGAACATTACGCCAAACTTGCCAGTCAATTGCTGGTCGGCACAAGCTGCCGCAATAATGACATTGTTGCTGTTGTTTCCAAGAAGGGATGTGAAGAAGGAAGACCAAAAAGAATGTTTTCTTTACCAAGTATTTTACTTTTGCAAACCTCCATATTTTTTCCATATTTCATGTCGGAGAAGAAAGCTGCTGACCGAAATAGCACGGAGATTAAAAGTAGTTGACAACTAAAACAAAAGTTTTCACACACTAGAAAAATGCCAAAAAATGAGGCTGTCAACGACAACTATGCAGTTTCCCTTTTCGAAAAGGGTTTGGGTTTGTCAACGGGAAACACACTCAATTTTTTAATGTGTATATTTCAATAGTATTTGTGTGGCTTGCAGTGTGGTTTCTAAATACATAAATATATAAATACATTATAAACTATAACATCACAATCAAAAAGAGATATTACACAAGTAGAAACGAATAACAAAGAATACCTGACTGTTGACTTCCCAGTAAATGTTATATAGATAATAAATTTAAATCACTTCGGCGCCGATGCCCCAACAGTATCGAACAAAGAAAAAACAAACATGTGTTCCGCCCGCCTTACAGGAGGGCCAACCGATATGCAGGTTATGCTAGCCTAGATCTTACACCGGCCCCAATCGGTTTACCCGATACTAACAAAGAGCAACTAGGCCTAAACAACAAAACAATGTCAAATATATAAATCGTTAACTTAACATGTCCGTAATCGGCTATCCAGTTTAGTTATCAGTTAGTGTTATTTTTCAACTTCGTCCTCTTCTGATTTGTTAAACTCGTCTACTCCCTCCAAAAAACATAGTTCTCGGATGTCTCTCCTTGAGGTCTTGTGATGGGTTCTCACAGTAACTTGGCGAACGTTTCCGTATTTGTTGGGAAATACTTCTTCGACGATAGCCATATAGGCCATTGTCCACGAGGCTACTTTTTGTCCACCATTAGTACAAGATCCTTCACCTTCAAATTCCTTCTGAATTTAGGCCACATCTGACGCAGGTGCAGAGTTGGCAGGTACTCAGCGACCCAATGTTTCCAAAAAGCCTGTCTTCAACGATTGCTGTAACGGTCTCCTCTCACAAACACTCCGGGAGGTTGTTGATAATTTCTCCAGTTTGTTACAAAGCTCGGATAGTCCAACGGATAGTGAACGTCATATACTCTTGCTTGGGCATCACAAAACCCTTACTGATCGTGGAACCAATCGTTGTTGCCATCAACTTCAGAGCTTGTTGTTCGAGCTTCTGTGGACCTTGAGTCGTTGAATACCAGAGCATGGACCAGCCTTGTTGATCTATGTATCCCGGAGTCTTGTTGGCAACTTGTTCAATGGTATTCTCCCCTCAGCATTCTACGGTCAAATGTCCGTATTCATTCTGGTGCACTTCTGGCCTGTGGGGCTGTGACTACGGTATTTTTGGTGGTACAAATGTGACTGCTTCTACATTGTGCGGATATTGGCTTGTTCTGTACTGTTTGTCCGCTCGGTGCACATCCCTATGTGTTGTTCCGAGTCCATCCTCTGCACTTAATTCAGCATTTTGCACTTCGTGCTGTTTAACATTCCTCTCTTTATTGCAGTTTCGCATTGTTGTGGTGCACCTTCCTCAAAGTATCGGGCTTTCGTTTCACATCGTTCCACATCTCGCGCCTCTGTTTCACGCTCGACAATGTTTTTGTTGTCAGACCCTAAGTATTGCTCATCACTGTCACATTCTAGTTGTTCGATTAGTACCGCCTCTGCCAGTCTATCTCCATATCTTGCAACTCCTTTCGCTCCGTACGTTCAGCAAGCCTCAGTTCTTTCTCCAGCTCTAATTCTCATATTTTCATTTCCATCTTTAAGTGCTGGGGGGTTTCTCTATCTAATCCTTGCCTTTTCTTTAACTGCTCCAGCTGTTACTGTAGTTTACTTCTAGCAACTGTACTGGCACTTTGCCTGGATCTTGTGCTCAGTGCTGGAGCCGACTTGCTGACATTTGGAGTATTACCTTGCAAATCAATAGCCTTTTCTTGGGTTAAGGAATGAGCTCTCGCAGGGATTTCCATTCGATCCATTCTGCTTTATATTGATGCGAAGCGGCCAGCTCGCTCCTGTCGTCATCTCTAACAACGTCCATAATTACACGGCCATTTCTGTCCTGTCTTGTCCCTATAATACGCTCTATTGGGCCCAGCAGCCTACTCGGTCGTCAAACGAATACTCTTCCTTCTACACTCAATGTACAGTTTAACAACAATACCTCACTAACTGTATAACGTGACGTTATATGCTAATAAATTTTTATTACTAAATTTACGCATCACTAGTCGAGCGTGGCCTATATAAACGCGAGCCTTAGTAACTTTCGGAAAAAGAACTAACCGACGTCAAGGGGAATACACCTTAAAGGAGACTTACCAATACAAGCACAGGGACAATCTTTGTATATGTCGATACTTACCAACGTATAAACGTAAGTTCATAACTATTTAACGCCTCAATATGACTATTGTCTTTAATTTTCACCGACGAAATAATGATGTAAGTGTATGTTAGCAATAACAGAGGCTGTATGATTATATGGTATAACCCAAAACATAAAATCACTTTGTGTTCTGCGTTTCCATCTGGTTGACACTGCATTCCCGTCCCATATGCGACGCGTGAAAAGTTTATACGTTGAATCATTGAGTTCAATCGAAATTGGGACTATTCATGTATAAAGACTATATGCAAAACTTGATGTGTCAAGAAAAAGTGGAGAATCAAGGGAGCTTCGCTCACAGCTCGGGGAATCAGAATCGCACTTTATGTCACAGTTTTGTATTTCCTTATATTTATATCTATTTAATCCGGTTCTATTCACCGTTACATATCTTACAATCGCTCTGTCTGATTCCTCCTTAATTGCCTCGCATGTCCGTTCTATTTATAGATCTACTGTCACACCCTTCCCCCCTATGCAGTTCAACGTAATGTTAATATCTATCTATGTATATGTTTATCTAACCGTCATCATGTTCTTCCGCGATACTGTCCAAGGGTTCACGGTATTGGTAGGCTTTCTGGTTCCCCTGTAATTGGATAAACTGCATTTGACGTCTTGTTCTACTTGAGCGTCTCGGCTGTATTTCTTTCAATACGCTGTCTGGCGAACTCTTTCCAATGTTCAATCTCGTCCAAAATGCCCTGAAATTGGCGCATCATGAACTAGCCGTAAGAATTCACGGCGAAGACTTTTGGGAATTATAACCTGCTGCCATGCCTTCTTTCCCAAGGGTGAAGATTTTGTTGAGCGCCCCGTATAGTTCCATATTCTCAAAATCCCATCGGTACCGACGTGAAGTTTTGTTCTTTGTCTCCACAGTAATTGTGCTTCCCCTTTGACATCTTCCCCTAGTTCTGTATTACTTAGCAACGCCCATTTCACCAGCTGAATTGCCAAATCATCTTTCTGTGCTCGTAGAAACTCGTCTGGACTGAAGATGGACGTAATGTTTGCCATTCCATCTGCTTCCGCTTGGTTTACTGCGGCGGTAATGGGGGCGGACTGGGCCCGAGACAGATAATCAGCCATTGACAATTCACTGGATGTGCCGGGTTTATGCACGACCGTAAACCGATAACTCTGCAGGTAACTAATCCAACGACCAAGTCGACCATTTTCTTTCTCAGGATCTAGAGATGTATTTAACCAACAAATTGCCCGATGATCTGTTATCAACGTAAAGGGGTTCTGCAGGTAGATTCGAAACTTCTTAATGCTTTCAACTACCACTAACAGTTCCTTGCTTGTCGTTGTGTAGTTTTGTTCGTGCTTTCTCAGTGTCCTTGAAAAGAACGCAACAGGTCGTAGAACGCCATTTTCCATTTGCGACAATTGGCTACCTATGCCAACGTTGCTTGCATCTGTTGTTAGCCAAAAAGGTTTTGTGAAATCTGGTAATTTTAGACACGGTGCTTCAGTTACCTGTCTTTTGAGTTCCAAGAATGCTTCATCATGTTTCTTCGTCCACTTTAACTCGGTGTTCTTCTTGCCTTCTACCAACTTGTACAGTGGTTTAGCTATGTCAGAAAATCCAGGGATATAGCGTTGAAGATACGAAAATGCACCAATGGCCTTTCTCAATTCTGTTACTGTTGTCGGTCGTGTGATGTTCTGTAAATCCGCGACGCGTGCAGTATCTATCTCCAACCCTTTCGCTGAAATCACATGTCCTAAAAATTCAATTCGTTGCTGTCCAAAGTAGCATTTTTCTGCATCGAGTTTCATTCCCGCCTTTTGAAATTTATCAAAAACATCCCTAAGTCTATTCAGGTGCTCCTCCCAGGTAACACTCCAAACGATAACGTCGTCCAAGTAAGCTAAAGCACTATTCCACGAAAGTTCTCCTAAAATAGCTGTCATTAATCTCTGAAAGCTGCCCGGCGCACCAGACAGGCCGAAGGGAGTTCCCCGTCCCGTCCACTCATACTGTCCGTCGGGTGTTACAAACGCTGTTTTAAAGCAGTCATCCTCACAAAGAGGCATTTGCCAATATCCAGACTTGGCATCCAGGGTTGAAAAGAACTTGGCATTACTTAACCGATCCAGGAGTTCATCAATCACAGGTAGAGGATAATGACTATTAACCGTTAAACTATTGAGGCGACGATAATCTATTGCCAGCCGTAGTTGTCCGTTCTTTCGTCTCGCTATTACTATCGGACTAGCCCACGGACTCGTCGAGGTCTCGATCAACCCTTGGTCCAGTAGATACTCGATTTCCTCTCGTATTTCTTCTCGTTCCGACGGCGACAGTCTCCTAGGCCGTTGCGCTACTGGTACCGCATTAGGTTGTAAGGGTATTTCATGCTGAACTAACCTTACAGACCCCAGTTGGTCGCCCTCAATATAAAAGATATTGCTATTTTGTTGTAGTAAGTTGTCAAGTGTTTGTTTATGATTTGTATCGAGCGTCTCATCAGTGTTATAGTGCATTTTTCTTGTGGCAGATTCCGACTCACGATCTCGATTTTGAAAACCAACTTCAAAACTTGGGTTAGCCCATGCAATTTTTTGGTTCTGATACAATGTTCGCACTTGGGAATCTAAGTTTGCAACTCTTAATACCACTTGGTGAGGTGTCTTGGGACGTGTTACTATTCTACACACCCCCACTAATTCAGTTTGCTGGGTTATGGGTTCAATCAAAACTTCGTTGCAAGACAATGGCTTGTCTAAGTTACATAGAACTGCTGTCTCTGTCCCAGCAGCAAGTTCAATCGTTTGAGCCGGTCTAACCAACACAGGTGGAAGTTCTACTGCTGCTGAACTGGACTGGTAATTGTGGTAAAAGGTACAAACAACTACCATCCTCTAAGCGCAGTTCTCGACTACGCCAATCCATTACATATTCACCTAACCTGGCTTGAAAGTCAGCACCTAACAAGTAGGGTACTATTAACCCTTGTACTACATAAAATGTATGCTGTTTGACCATAGTATTGCCAATTTTTACTGTTAGGATCAATTTACCTTTACAATAAACTTTAGACCCCTCAACCGCTTGAGGTGTCTCATTTTGCATTATTGGTGTTAATTTCACCCCTTCTTTTATTTTATCCGCAGCTATCAGGCTGAGGTCACTACCGCTGTCCCATAAGGCACTGACAGTATTTTTACCCAATGTCACTCGAACAAATGGAGACTTACAAAGTACTCCAGCACAACACTTCGGGATATACTCTTGATCATATGCCTGTAATTTCTGTTTATTAACCTTGTTTATTCTTAAAAACTGATAATATCCTTTATCCCAGTACTGGTCAGGCCCCACCCAGCCAGGCCTCATTAGTTTAAATAGTCGGATTCATCCGAATCCTGACCCTGGGCCGCGCGAGCCGCAGGGGAAGCACGGTTTTTACCTGGTGGCGATGGCTGCCAATCCGGCTCATTACGTTTCCGAAGTCGACATTCTCTCCACCCACCAGGGTGTTCTTTTCCACAGGTGGGGTACCAACAACGACTACGCTTGTTTTGACCGGAGAAACGACCCCGGGAACAACGATCCGATGTTTTAGTTACTTGAAGGTTGTCGACTTTCTTTTCCAACTCGGCCAATTTCTGCCGTAGAACACTATTTTCCTCTCGCATAGCGCAGATACTGGGAGAATCACCACTTGTTTGAAGAATTGATGAAAGTTCTTGAGCGGCCACAAGTACTGTCTCGGGTGATTTGCACATGCCGTCTTGTTTGTAGAACCCCTTTTCAAGTAGGCGGAAACGAACAGTTTCGCTATTTATCCCCAAAATAAATCGCCGAGTTAACCTCGCATCATTCTCCGTACTATTGGGAAATCCTAAGCGAACCATACGTTGTAAGCGACGAAGAAAGTCGTTTAATTCTTCGCGGGGTTGTTGCGTTGCTTGATCGAATGCCAAGGCATAGCTTTGAATCGCTCGTGGGTTCACATATTTTTTCATCAGTGCGCTGTGAAGGGCTCTTATTGTAGCTTTACTCTCGTCCGGTAGTCCTCGGACAAACAAAGCGGCCTTACCACGCAGCTGCTTCTCAATCGCGATTAACTTGGGGGCATCGTCCTCATCAGACCATAGTTTCGCTGCAATATTTTGACGGGCCGTCAATTCGTAATGATGCCAAAATTGTTCGAAATCCTCTGCGATTTCACCATCAAATGTAAGATCTAGTCGATATTCTCGTTTGTTTGCCATTAGCCGTCTCAGTTTCCCGCTGCCACCACTGTCACAGTTTTGTATTTCTTTATATTTATATTTATTTAATCCGGTTCTATACACCGTTACATATCTTACAATCGCTCTGTCTGATTCCTCCTTAATTGCCTCGCATGTCCGTTCTATTTATAGATCTACTGTCACATTTAGAACACAGCTGGGTGCGACGAGACCATTAACCAGAGATGAACCTCGTAGGAGATGAACCTCGTAGGAGATCACCCACATACTGAGGGTATTGTAATAGTAGTAGATGTGATTTTTTTTTGGGGGGGGGAGCGTGAACCAGCACACTTTTATTATATTTTAGTATTACAAAAAATGACGTCACATCCTGTTTACGCAAGAAATCAGGCTCTACGGACAGGGGTACCGTAACATTGACCATTCAGATTGTCCAAAAAATGAGATCAGTGTGAAGAAAAGGAAGTGTGCTGGTTCACGTTTGCATGTCATGTGACCTTGTATTAAAGATATTAACTTAATTAAATAACGTTAATGGCAAACAGGTCACACGTCAGCGTGTGGTGACGGAGCGAAGGAGATGTTACCCGAAGCCTTGGTTGAGCCGACTGAGTGAATTTGAACTTCGCGCTAATACATATGCGCGTGATGATGGTGGTGTCATGTTCGCCGAATGACGTCATAGCAGGGTCAAAGGTGCAGGGGGGGGAAATCCAATCACTGTCGCGGTTGACGATGGTGTAGTAAAATTCAAATGTGATTAGTAAAAGCCGAATTACAAGTTAAGTGGTTGTTTGATGCTTTCTTGCAAAAATGAATATGAAATTTTTGGAGTTGCTTGAACTATTTGTCATGAAAATCAATAAAATAAAGAGGATGAGACAACAGAGGATGTGAAGAAGTGTGTTGACGTGTGCCCATGTCATTCCAGTGTATGTAAAGACGAAAAATTTGCGATCAGTGTCAAAAAACACAAGAGTGTGCCTGTTCACACGTGTATTATGCGTGATATGCGTAAAATTAAAATGTGTTTAGCAGAACTCACATTGCAAGTTAAGCTGTTGTTTGATGCTTTCTTGCGAAAATGAGTATGAAATTTTTGGAGTTAGTTGAACGATTTGTCATGAAAATATATAGAGAATGAGACTGAAAAAGTGCGTTAACGGGTGACGATGGCATTCCAGTGTATGTGAAGACAAAAAAATTGCGATCTGTGTCAAAAAAGAGCACATTGCGGGTTCACACGTTTAAAGCCTGTTCTCCACTAGGCGAATTTTTTCGCGCGACACGACGTGATATCTGAAATCCGGTGATATAATTGGTTTGCGAATAAGTTCGCTGCGAAAGAGTAGAATCGCTTCCTACTTTTTTTCTGTTTGCGCGAATAAATTCGCCCAGGGGAGAACAGGCTTAATAATACTTATGCATGATACTAATATTAGTTCATTATGTTTACCAAACGAGATTAATGTGATTCAAAGGTGAAATGAAAAGAAAACCGATGCGTTGATGGGTGACGATGGCATTCCAGTGTATGTGTAGATGAAGTAAATCGGTGTAGACGAAAAAAAATGCGATGATGTAATATAATAAAACTACTGTGTTTGGTAAATCTCGCATTGCAAGTGAAGCGGTGGTTTGACGCTTTTTTACAAAATGAATATGAAATTATTGTAGTTGTTGAACGATTTGTCATGAAGGTCAATAAAGTTCACAGGTTTAATAATACTTATTTATTTATTTTTTTTTTTTACCAATATTAGTTCATTATGTTTATACCAATATTAGTTATACCAATATTAGTTATACCAATATTATGATATTTTATACCAATATTAGTTCATTATGTTTGCCAAACGAGATTAATGCGATTTAAACGTGGGAAAAAACCTGAGCCAAACCAATGCGTTGACGGATATCACTGACCTGATGAAATAAAACTGTTTAGTAAATCTCGCATTGCAATTAAAGTGAAGCGCTGGTTTGATGCTTTTTGCAAAATGAATATGAAATTATTGCAGGTGATTAAATGATTTGTCATGAAGGTCAATAAAAAAAAGGGATAAGACAGTGTATTAATTGATGGGTGTGGATGGCATTCCAGTGTATGTGTAGACGAAAAAATTGCGATTAGTGTCAAAAAAGAGCGCGCTGCGGGTTATGATACTAATTAATATGAGTTCATTATGTTTGCCAAACGAGATTAATGCGATTCAAAGGTGAGGAGAAAAGAAAACCGATGTGCTGATGGGTGATGATGGCATTCCAGTGTATGTGTAGACGAAAAAAATGCGATTAGTGTCAAAAAAGAGTGCACCGCCGGTTCAATGCTTTGAGGCGTAATAATTAATACTTACGCGTGATATTACTATTAGTTCATTATGTTCGCTAAACAACATTTATGCGAATCGATTGAAGGTGGGAAAAAACTTGAGAAAATCGATGCGTTGACGGATATCACTGTTGTGATAAAATAAAACTGTGTTTACTAAATCTCGCATTGTAAGTGAAGCGCTGTTTGATCGGTACTCGTGTCCAGAATGAATATCAAATTATTGGAGTTGTTGGAACGATTTACTATGAAAATCAATAGAATAAAGAAAATGAGACTGTGTGAAGACAAGGAGTGTCGGTGGGTGGTGCATTGGTTCAAGGAAGGCGAGAGTACAGACCTAGAATGCGTTGGATACCGTGTTGTTGCATGTGGTTATGTAGCCAGAGATGTTCGTTCGAGCAAATGCCTGCCTACTAGACCGCGGAACAAGTAGAAGAAATTGAGCAAATATTATATTAAGATTGGTTTCTAGCTGCCCATAAGACTATATGTATAGGCAGTTTTATTTTTAAAACTTAAAAGCACAATGTATTGTTTAGGGTTTAATCAAGGTCGTGTGCATTGGTTAAATAAGGAAGGCGTGGATATGCTATGGTTGTGCCGCAAAGATTCAGTACTCTTGGTTAAGGACAAATTGAACTTTTTTTAGTATTATTTTAACACCTTTTTTATATGAATATTTTTTTACGTATTATATAATATATCTCATATTCATTGCCAATATTATTATAAAAAGTACTGATGTTACAATATAATCTTTATACATTGATTGTTTTCGATATTCTTACTGCTGAAAGATTCTTGTCTTAATGTTCTTTCGTACCTTTTGTTCTCTTGATATGATTTTTCTTGCGTATTTCTTGGGAA
This sequence comes from Dendronephthya gigantea, assembly GCF_004324835.1. Classification (NCBI taxonomy): domain Eukaryota; kingdom Metazoa; phylum Cnidaria; class Anthozoa; order Malacalcyonacea; family Nephtheidae; genus Dendronephthya; species Dendronephthya gigantea. Next base: position 210,684 of record NW_021163056.1, on the reverse strand, counting down.
GCAATATTGTTCTGTTTTCTTCTATGATGATAAAGTTGCGGAAAGAGATATCGTATTTGCTTTCTTCAATCACACCTTCTAGTTTCAATTTATTTATAAGTTTTATAAAATTGTTCTCATTGAAAGTTGTGCTTGTGTTTTTTTGATTTCATGATAAAGAAAGGTTAATTTATATAGTACCGCCATTACCATTCATTTGTTGAAATCATCATACAATCTGTGAAATTACTCCATGATTTTTTCCCCTTTTTTCATCAGGAATTGCTTTGCGCTTGGTTTATTTCGCATTTTCCACGCATTGAACCAATTCCAGCAATATTCATCTATTTCCAAATCGATATCATCATACGCCTTTACCAACTGAACCATCCAATCGCAGCTATTTTTTTGGTCAAACTCATATTCGGATAAGAGTAGAAGTAGGTTGAAATATTGTGTTCGCGAAAGATTTGTGTGATATAAGTTTGTTTCATTTTCAATCATGAGTTATATAAATTTAAAGAGTTTTTCTGTGTCAAGCGGATAATATGCATTTTGTTCGTTTTTTCAGGCCATCTCAAATGATATTTTAGTTGAAATAATATGTTGATGTTCCGTGTTTAAAGCTGAGGTGTTTTCAATGCAACGTGTGTCAAAGCAAGTTGTTATAATGCATTCATTATTGTAGCATGTTCCGTAGTATAGTTTCTTCATTTTAACATCTTCTTCCAATGTGGTTTCACTATCCCTTTTAAAGTTGATCTTGTTTTTAAATTCATTCATTGTGGCCCTTTTTCTCTTTGGTTTTTTGCTGTCCACACACTTGATCCAAGTACTAGCTCTTTAAGGTCTGACAGTCTGAAAAAATCCACTGCTTTTAAATGATCCGGGTAGCAGAATTTGAACTGTTCGGCTTTATCTAGTTCTCCCTGTTTTGCAATAATGCTACCCTTAATACCGTATATTTTTGAAATAACTTTTTCGTTGATCTCATGTTCACAATCTTTCATTGTGATTGGGAAGTATGTTTGAATGCAAAAATTGATGAAGTATTTTTCAGCTTCTTTGTATGCGACAACGATAATTTCGTTGAAGAGTGACAGATTTGTCTCGTGTTTTTGTAGGAAGATTTGTTTTATTTCTTCTATATATTCCTTTTCTTCGCATTGCAATTGTAGAAAGGAGTATTCAAATTCCCCTTCGTCCTCGTGAAATGAAATCACAGGATCACACATTGTAATATAAAGATTTATTAAAACAGTAATGATATGAGGTTATATTTATGTGTACAACTTGAATAAAAAATTATATTATTTTTTTACAACTTTTTTCTTTAATTGGTTTGTTTCTAGTTCATTTCGGTGTCTCACATAATTTATACCTTGATTGATATTGCTTTAAGTATCTTTTATTTTTCATCGAGGCGATCTCGAAGTTCGCAGGAGAGATTTGCAATTGCTGAGAAAGAACGTTGATCGTATACCCTTTGGTCGAGCATAAACGAAGTTTGTGTTCTGTGAATTCCGATTCTATTTTTTTTAATTCTTTGTTTAGCTTGTTTGATTCCATTTTCTCGTTTTAATCTTCTTCTTTGATTTTGTCATCGGAATCACTAATTTCCGCAAACAGACTTTCGATATCGTTTTCACTATTGTTTTCATCCGAATGTTTTTCAATAGTTTGTTTCATCGCGACAATGTTTTTGCTGCTTCCCTCGCCATGGAATGCTTGTGAGAGAAGATCGGATTGAATCGGAGTGAATTGTGCCATAGTTGATCTCTCTGTTCGTGTTGGATCCATCGTGATCACTTGATTTGGGGTTGGATTTCGAGCTGGTGAATTTGAGGTAAGTAGGTTTGGTATTGTTCGCGGTGATAAAACTGTGTGGTTTGAAAGACGAGGAAGGAAGTGAACTTGGTGAGTTTAGGAAGGATAAATCGTTGAATTGTTGCTGATGTTGAATTTCACGTGTTTGTTCTTGCGGAGGTTGAGTTGATGCTAGGCAAATTTCTTGCGATTCTTGCATTTTACTTTTGGTATATGCCATAAATTTGTTCCATAATTTCAAAGGGTCGATGTTTCCAATTGTTGGTTGTGCAGTAGAATGTGCCATGTTGCGAATAAGGAAAAAATTTTGGATTTTTTTCTTATGAAATTATCCCTCCCCTTTTCATAAAAAAATCGAAGTTTTGAAATATTTTGTGGCAAAATATTTGAGTTTTTCAATTTTTTAACGATGCGGAATTAGATAATTTTTTTTGTCCTAGTTAATTAGATAATTTTTTTAGCGTGATGAATGATATGGTGTGTTCTGGAAGAATTATGTTGAAACGATGCATAATTGGATTATTCTATTTGGTTGAGTTAAATTGATCTTTTTTAGTGTGATGAATGATATGGTGTGTTCTCGAAGAATTATGTTGATGCATGAAAATGGTGTCAATAAAATGCGGGAACATATTGCTGAAAGTTATTCCAGATGGCGGCGGGAAACATCTATTCTTTATAGATGTTCGGAATTATTTAGAGGAGCAGAAAAGTCATATGACATTTACAGTTTTTATTACTCTTCTTCCGGTTATTACCCTGTGAAAGCACCTAATATATATTATGGTAATTTAGATTCTGCTTTTTTTTCTCCAAGTGGGATTCCCTTTCCATTTTTATGCGAGGATGAAGAGCTTATTTCGTTTTGTGAAATTCTATATTGTGATTTCCGAATTGAGTTTTTACCAGCTGTTGAAGAACGTCAAATTAAAAAAGATATTGATTCTCGTTTTAAAGGTTTTAGAATGGGATTGCGTGATTTTAATAAAGTTGTAAAATTGTTTGAGTATGAGAATGATCAATGTTTGAAGTTGAAAAAAAATATTATTGTCTTCTCCCGTTTGGCTTTACATATATATTTTCGTTATTTTCCGTTTACCGTGGTTTTTTTTTGTGATAAAATTCAAATTAATTCTTTTACATACTTGTACCGATTGTTTATCAAACATCAATGGAATGATCACTTTACCTATGAGGATGGGTTTTATCTTCGATATGATCGTTTTGCATTAATGAAAGATTTCATAGAGTATATTCAATGTGGAAAGAAAGATTTGGAGATTCGGGGTATTTAGCTTTGGAAACAAGTGTTAGTCACTTATTTGATGGGGAGCTTTTTGATCGTAAAGATCCTAAAACTGACAAAGATTACCCTTGCAATTATGAAATTATGCAGACAATGTCGGATTTGTCATTTACATGTTGCCGCTAAGAAAACTTTAGGATGTAAAAATTGTAATGAAATAAATCGGAAAAAAAAGAGAAATTATTTTCTTTTTGTTTGGTTCAAAATAAAGCAGATTAATGGAAGACATTATTTTGAGTATTGTACTTGTGAATGCAGAGGGCCGGAACATGTCGTCCTGAAAGGTTTTGATACGCTCGAGTATTAAATAATAGGTTAAACAATTAATTTTTGTGAACATATTAATTAATATTCTGATATTACTCAGCATGAATTTCATAATATTTTTAAACAGAATTTTTCAGATGATAAATTTGTTTTTGCTTTTAAGGGTGGGCATATTGAAAAGGATTTATGTTCTTATTATTCTCTTGAATGCATTAATCTTGAACTGTTTGGTTGTGCAAAATATGAAAAGCAATTACAAATTTTTGAAATGAAAAGTAAACCATGTTTTCGTCATGGAAAAAATTCTCGAGGATTACCATTTCACAGTTCTCGATTTGAGGTTTATTGTTTTACTTTATTTGTATTTTATGAACTTCAAAGGGTTGATAAATTTGAAAAGGTAAAAGGGTTATATATTCAAGGTGCTGTAGACTCTCTGGGCAGATTGTTGAAATGCGCAAAGTCCAAGAGTCAATTCAAGTATGATGCGCAGCAATAAACGAACTCCACACACACAGATCACACATAAACAATAACTTTAATACCAGTTATAATTATACAATGTTCTGTTGTTGATTCTCGATAGAGATTGAGGTTGAGGTTTGGTAGATAGATTGGTATGGTTGCGGATATGGATATAGATATGTTTGTGGGTTCGAACTACACAATTTAGAAAAGATTTACATAGATTATGGCATGCGCGCAAACTAACATAAGCATAATATATACATTAATACGATTTGACACTCTACGCGATTGAGAATAGAGAATAACGAACTGACTACTACAAGATAAATTTAACTTACTTTGGTTGGCGCACACCAAACTTAATAGATATTGATGATAATTCGTTCGTATAGATTTATAGATGTTTACCGTTCTCGCTCTGTTTGAGTTGACAATATACTGATACCTGATACTTTAAAACTAAAGACTAATAATACATGCGTTCCGTCGCCATGGAAATGGCAACATATCAATATTCCAGACTACGTGTACGTTTCAAACCTACAGGTGCTTGATTGTCCAGGTATACATTTTGAGGAGAAATGAGGGGAAATGCATGTATAAAGTTAGCTGATCCTGCATTAATTTATTTGAAACCATTGGATAAATATATGAAAAAAAAGCAATTGCATCATTGTTTTGATCTATGTGCTTATGGATTACCCTTTTATTTTGGGTGGAAAGAGGATGATTTTGAAAGAAAAGTTCGTGAAATTCAAAGAAGTAACGACGTTCAAGGATTTGTATCATTTACTCAAGTTGGAAATTTTGAATATTGGATAAATAAAATTGAAAATTATGAAGAGTTTCAGTTTGTTTTTGTTTGCAGTTATAGAAATTTAAAAAAATGCGTTATGTTTTTTCCCTTTCATATTTTTTCAAACGAACATATTGAAAAAGTTATATCGATTAAACCTATTTCAAAATACATTTTTAATGAAAATTTGGATTCATATGCTTTTCCTTTAGATGGAACATTTAAAATTTTTCAAGTTTTTTTAGCTGATAATTTTTCAAGTTTTCTAAAGGAAACCCACATTCAAATTCCAGGGTTAATTCGCTTAACACATTTGTTAGTAAAGTCAGAATTGAAAAATAGATATGTTTTTGATATGCGAAATTTAACATCTGTTTTAAAGTATGAACAACAAAAGGATTATGGAAAATTTTTGTTTGAAAATTATCTTTGCTTTTTATCATATTATGAAAATCGAGGCATGTATTTATATGGTCATTCGTGTAATAACATGAAAGATGGGGAGCATAGAGTTGAAAAAAAGTCAACAACCTGAGAAAGTGATGATGGTCATGCTTATTCCTTTCAAATTGGTCAATTAAAAAAGAAATGAGCAAGAGTCCTTTGTATAAAGAGAATTGGTGGAAATTCTACGAGGACTATTTTCATGCAATCAGTTGTGATCAACGATTTAAAAATTGTTTGAAAAGTGTATTGCCATTGTGGTTGGAAAGACGAGTGATTGAATCGCTTATCTTTGTCATCTGCAAAATCATTTTCATGATTCCATCACTTCGTGAATTAGCAAGTCAGGTCTTCTGGAGAAACGAGGTAAAACAATTTAATTTAAAATACTTAAGTTTTACGATCTATGATACAAGATATAACTGAGAAATTGAATTTAGATCAACTTAGATGGGGCACAATAAATGTTTTCAGAAATGGGTTGTGGGTTAGGGAAGTGGTTTATGAATATAGAATTCGTAATTATAGCGAATTAGATTTTTAGAAATTAATTATGCATGCAGGTGGAATGATGTTGATTGCTTTTTTGTGTTCGGATGTTTGGATTCTTTATTCATATGAGAAAATAAATTTCATTTGTATTTTATCTGTTAAAGAATATTATTGTGATATGAATCATATGTATCTCGTTTTTTCAAAGTTGTTTGAAATTTGTGATAAAAGTGAAATTAATTGTTATATGCTTAATTGGCATTGCTTTTCAACGTATTGTAATGTTTTTAATCATTGTAAAGTTGGTACACACTCTAATTTTAAAGAGACATTGTAAAATTTTAAAACAATTAATCATGGAATACTTTGACTTTAAAAGAAATGTAAGATTGAAAATGGTGTTGGAAAGATTAAAATTGTAATTTTTTTGAAAAAATATATTTAAATGAAATCTTGTTTTTTATTTCTTCATTTGCCCAACATTTTTTGTCATGGCAAGTTCAGATGAGTTCTTTGTATTTTTTATGGCAAATGATAAAATTGCACGAACGGTTGCAATAAAACTTTATCAACATGCTGAATTGGAATTTGAAGAATTATCCTCGTTTATTAATTGGGAATTTATGAAAGTTGATGAAAATGAAGAGGAATGGTTTTGCTCGCTCTCTCATTTAGATAATGATACAAAAGAACAAAAACGATGGGGTGAAAAACTTTCTAAAGTTTTAAAAGCACAACGCATTGAAATGAAGGGGGCATTTTTTGATAATATTAATGATGAATAATTATTTTCTATGTACTTATAAAAGGATGATGATTGTGATATATCCTTTGATTTTTTATAATGGCAAGTCATACTGATCATTACGATCGCTTAAAATCAATTTTCATGCATTTTGATAATGGAAATAATAGTATGAATGATGACATTATTTCAGTTATTAATAAAGGCGGTGTTGCAAAAAGAATTATTGAATGGTATATTTCTTTATTGAGTGGAAAAAAATTCAGTCTTATTTCAATTAAAAAGGGTGATATCTTCGAAACAAAGTTCCCTGAAGCTAAAGGGGGAAAAATTGCAAATGAAAGAAATGAAATTACGATCCTTCTTTGGGTGGGGGGTGATACGAACAATGAGGGCATGAGACAGTGGGGGTTCTGGGGCATGCCCCCAAACTTTTAAATTTTATTAGTAAATTTAATTACTAGCATTTTCACAATCCTCGCATTTTCAGTCATGTTACTTCCCAAAGGTAAAAACGCTATTTCTCCGGAAGGTTATTTCCCGAAGGCAAGGTTTATGGCAATCTTAAAGACAAAGATCGACGATTTTTTGTTTTTTGGATAATTTATTTCAATATTTCTATATTTATAATGGCGCCAAAATAGATTTAAATTAAAAAAGGGCAAAGGTTTAACTTCCCGTTTGAGCTGACGAAATGTTAATACTTCATGTTATAATGTTATTCTTCACCTAATCAAATCTTGAAAGTGATCCTGAGAGTAACTGGGTATACGAGCCCCCAGCCCCTTTAACACACACCCAGTCCTGCCCAGTCCCCTCCCAGGCAAAAGAGCAAGATTAGCGAAACGAATTTTTAAATTTGATGATTTCTTTAGAAAATACAGTACATGAATAATTGATTTTTTATAAGTCTCTTGTGTATTCTATTTTATTTTTTTTGCCTCCTCCTCCTTTCTGTGTAATAAACGGTGATTTTATTGTAGCATTTTTTGTCTTCTTTTGTATAGTTTTATTTAATCTTGCAAAGTACGGAATAAACCTTTTTCCCATCTTTTTTCTTAAGTGATTTGTGAATTTTCGTTTTGCTAAGATAATATTGCGTCTTTTTTTTCTTCCCTTTGATTTATATTTTATCGTCAATTATTCCAGGCCAGTAGCTAATTACGTCCGTAGGAGGTAAATAATTCTGTATTGCTTGGAATTTTTCTCGTTTAATACAATTTCAAATCTCTTGTGATGATTGAATTAATCGGTTTTCCACCTTTTTTTCGTCGTTCACATAATGTGGTCCGCCATGTGTTGTTTTGTATGCATCTATGCATTTGCTTTTTGCTTTATTCCCATTGGAAATCATGCACGGTGCTGCTCTGTTTTTTTCATATATCATGTTGATGTTTCTTCTTTTTTCCCTGTATATTTTGCAATAAACATATTTTTGTTGATCCTTTGTTAAAAGTGAATTAACCATTTGTAGCATCGGCAATACTGGATTTTTTCATTCGGAGATTATTTTCCTTATCATGTTTTCCCTGTTCTTTTTTGCATTTGTTTTGCATTTGACATTTTGGATTTTAATTTTTTTTGTCCAAAATCCAAAATTTACTACATCATCTCTTTCGTAAAAATCGATAATATCGAAGAATATAAAAGGTGACATACGAATTGTCTCATCATTGTCTTCGACATCGAACGTTGTATACTTATCCCCTTGTATAAAGTAAACTTCAATTGTAGGGATAATATCCATGTTAACGAGATATGGGAAGTGTGAGTTTTAAGGCAAAAGATCCTTTATTGACATTTAAATGCAATTGTGTAGTGGTTGATCATTCGCCTAATGCTGAAATAGGTACATGCATAAAAATGGATAGTAAAAAAATCTAGAATTAACTAAATTTATAAAAACTATCTAAATTTATTAAAAAATGATATTTAGATATTCCTGATGGAGTGACTGAAGAGGACAGAAACACTCAAGAAAAAGAAAAAGAAAAAGAAAAAGAAAAAATAATTTTCCGAATTGCTGCTGTTTTTGTTTCTTCCGTATAATTGATGAAAAATGATGAATGATTTATCTGAAGATGATGTGAGAAGATTAGTAAGTGCTTTAACTGAACATCTTGAAATTTTACAAGCAAATGATAATACGTCATTTTCATTGGGGCAAATTCATGAAAAAAGAAAAAAATATGAAAAATTTAAAAGTAAAACGTTAACGTATGTGATTAATGTACCCAGAATTCAAGACATGAGTATCTTTGATTTTATTGATAGTTTAAAAGAACTTTTTGAAGCGCTTTTGAGTGTCGCACATTTAAACAGCACAAGTGATAATGACTATGCGCGTTTTGCTTTTTTAAATGCGCCTTCATACCCGTTTTCAACACCTGTTGTGAAATTGAGTGAATTGTCGTCGCAATTTTTCTTGGGTACGTTTTCAAATATGATGCAAAGTGGAGATAATGCAGTTGCAGAAGGGTGGACAACATCGGTTTCGATTTCGATATTTTCACCGGAACATGTAAAAGCTAAACAGAAAAAAACAAACTAAAAATAATAGAAAATCAAAAACTTACACGTTTCCGGGTAAGAGGAAAGACGATTCAGGTGGTGCACGTGTTCGATTTTCAAAAAAAAATGGTAGAATGTACACGCATGGTGCATATCAAATTAATTGTGTTGATTTCAAAATTTCAGGATGTTGCTTTGGGGTGGCGTTACTTACTGCTCTTTTACATTTGAGAAACCCAAAAAAGTTTGAATTACTTAGAAGGGATAATAAATTGATTAATGTTTTTACGGAAGAAAATATTTGTGATATTAACAAAAAAATTAACCTTCCCGTCGGGAATTTTCAGGATCAAATTATGAGTCAGTCTATGAGAATTACCTAAAACAGGAAAATGTTGATCTTGTTGTTTACTCCGATAAGTATTTTAATCAGATTGTTTTCGACATGAGGGTTGATGAAAATGGTAACATTTTACACATAACAAATGATGTTATTATTCTATGGTTAAATAATAGTCATTACGATAACAAATTCACGAATTTTCTGTAATAATCAATATTAATGTTTTCGAAACGATTTTCACATTTTGAATTTCAATACAATCATATTTGCAACTCCACATTATGGTGTAGAAAGTGTTATTCGTCACCAACAAAATGCGTAAAAACATGCAACAACATTAAATGCAGTAATGTAATTTGATCTTTAACAATCAAAAGTGTTTTAAAGCACATCTTTTTAATAAAACTTTTGAGTCCACAAAGAAAAATGTCAAATTGACACCATGTGATTACTTTTTCTTTTGTGATACTTGTTTTCAAATAGTCCCACGCTTTTTTTTTGTTTTAAATCAAAAGAATAGGCATAAATTTTTTATTATCACAGTTGCGAGAGATCATTTTGCGTTAAGTGTAAAAAATAAGAAAAAGATAATAAGTGTTTCATGAAACCGCTTAGGGAAAGTAATAATACAGCACATGAAAATGATGAAATGATCCCCTCTATGCTGTGGTTCAAAAAGTTTGTCAATATTGTGAAAAACAGGAATTTAAAAAATGTGAAGAGAAAGATGAGAATGCTGAGAAATTTGCAGATCCATTTATTAAAAAAGCAAATTGTTCAAATTGCATTTGTGGATATAGAGAGTATGTTTTTGATAATAATGGAGATAATATTATTTCAGACTTAAATAGTTTTATAAATGAACAAAGAAATAGTATTTGGATTGCACACAACGGAAGTCGTTTTGACACAATTTTCTTATTACGAAAATTAATTAATGAACAGGAAATAATTCCTGATGTTATAATAAATGGGAATAAGGTAATGCGATTAAATGTACCCTTTGTTAATGCGACATTTCTTGATAGTTACTTGTTTTTGCATATGTCGTTAGCTAAATTTCCAACTTGCTTAGGTTTTGAAGATTTAACCAAAGGGTATCACCCTTTTTTTTACGATTTACAATACAAAGGTGCAATGATTGATGTTCGATTTTTTGACTTAACAAAAATGGGTGATGAAGAAAGAAAGGCATTCAATTCTTGGTATAATAAGAAATGTAAATCAACATATGTATTTCGAGATGAGATTTAATATTATTGTGTTTTGGATGTTAATATTCTTTGAAAGGGATGTTTATTTTTTTCAAATTTAATGAATAAAATTGCGAATGTTCGACCGTTTTACGATTCGTCCATGCTAAAACAATCGCAAGTGTTGCATTAAAGGTTTTTAAGTTAACTTTTTAAAAAAACATAAAATGGTGTTAATTCCAAAACAAGGATATCAGGGAATACCAATCAATCATTAATTGCATTATGTTGGTTAAATTCTATTCCTAATTTAACACACTCAAAAATGCATTGAAATGGTGAAAAGTAAATTTGTGGGCGACATGTTGATGGCTTTGATGAAAACACAAACACTGTATATCAGTTTCACGGATGTTATTTTCATGGATGTGAAAAATGTTTTGAGCTCGAAGGTTTCAATAGTACAACTAATGAAAGTTTTTTTAATTTGCGAGAAAAAACAAGACGATTCACAGAATTAATGTTATCACGCGGATATAAAGTTATTGAAAAATGGGAATATGACTTTCTAATTGAAATTAAGTTAACTGAAAAAAAGGTTGCACATGAGAAACTAAAATATTTCAACTTTTTACCACTTGAGCCAAGAGATAGCCTTTTTGGTGGGCATACATGCCCAGGGGCGGATCTAGAATTTTTTTTACATTAGTCAAAAATTGAGAAATTTGCATCTCGGGGGGGGGGGGTGACGGGGATGGTTCAATTTTTTTTAATATAATTATATGCTAAAATCAAATTCATATACAAAAGATGACTGTTTCACCCAATATCAGGGCTCATCAGCATGCCTAGGAAAAAAAACTGCGTAGCAGCACCTTTCCAGACATGAACAGCCTCTTTTTTGGTTGAGGCCTAGCAGTCTGGTTTTAAGGCGCCAGACACTCGCCTTCACACCTTTGCTCCAGAGCAAAAGGAGTTTGGTTGGAAATGGGTGACTATTTGGGACATTTCTTGGATGTGAAACTGCTTAATTTTTCACACCGCCCCAGTCGGTTCCAACCCTTTAACCCCCCACTTAAATAAGCCGTCTGGTTTTAAGGCGCCAGACACTCGCCTTCACACCTTTGCTACGAAGCAAAAGGAGTTTGGTTGGAAATGGGTGACTATTTGGGACATTTCTTGGATGTGAAACTGCTTAATTTTTCACAACGCCCCAGTTGGTTCCAACCCTTTAACCCCCCAACTATTATTTATTATATTAAACTACTAATTTCATGTATGTTTCATCATTGTTCAAAGTTCGTAATTAAGATGTCAATTATTCTAAATTCTTGCAGACGAAGTTTACGTACTCGTCAAGTTTACTCAGTTTCAACTCGACAAAAAAACTGTACAAAACTAACTTTCAAATGTACAAAAGTAAAATATGTCAATAAATCAATATCAGCTACCTTGAAAACTCAGTTAGAAAAATTGAAACAAATTTCGAAATGAAACAACCAGGCGGAGCTTTTCGAAAATTACGTATATCTTTTACGTATATTTTTAAGTAATTTGGCAATCGGCATACTATATAGTCTATATTGTATATTAAGAAATGGATTATATTAACAATATGTAATTAATTTTTATATGTAGATTATGTTCGTCTTAATTTTTATATATTATCTTCATGCATACAAAGTTTACTTGTCAAATTCATTATATAAATGAACAAAAGGAAAAATCGGAACGAAAGGTGGCGAAAAGTGGCAAAAGAAGGTCGATAATGATTTGGCCCATAGGGACATTTCATGCCAAGCAATCTTATCTTCAATATTATCTTCATGCTATGCTATATTATGTATTATCTTCAATATTATCTTCATGCTTTGCTATATTATCTTCATGCATACAAAGTTTACTTGTCAAATTCATTAAAAATGAACAAAAGCAAAAATCGGAAAGAAAGGTGGCGAAAGGTGGCAAGAGAAGGTCGATAATGATTTGGCCCATAGGGGCATTTCATGCTAAGCAAACCTTAATCTGGTATTTCCAATCGCAAATTTATCAATCACTGCATCAATATCAGGAATAATTTCTTGATGAATCTTCATCAATGCCAAACTATTCAAGCGGTCTTCTACCATCATTGAACGTTTGTAATCCTTCAGAATTCTGAGTGCAGAAATACTACGCTCGCATTCACATGATGTAATCGGCAGTGTGCCTAAAATACGTAAAATGATTTTTATGTTCTCAAAACCATCAAAACAAACAGATTTTAAAGTGCTATAAATATTGTTTGGTAGTGGACCAGTATAGGTTTCCCAGTATGTTTCCCACAATCGTAACTCTGCATCTAACGCCAAGGGAACTGGTAAATCGTCAGCATAAAAAGAAGAAGCAGTCTTGAACTCTTGTTTCCAATCAATGCCATTGGTTTTAAGAGAAATCATCTTCATTGGCACTATACTTAAACCTTTGTACACATTAATACTATTAAGATCAAATCTCGCCTGTAAAGCAGAATGGATATGGTCAACAAGAGGAATAGTAACAGTACGCTTATAATATTCTGATATCGATTGATACGGAGGATATCGGTTCTTGGTTTGCTCTCCTCTAAACCAACTTTCTCTGCCAAAGATAAAGCACTTTCATACCACTTGTTATGAAAAAAATCAATGGAGTTTCTAAATTTAACAAAATTATTCTTTAAAGTTGTTATCAGATGAATTCCATCCATTATATCTATACTTCTCCCCTGTAATAACTGGGTGACAGGAAGAAGTTCATCAAGGATATTCCCAGAAAGTACAAAAGTGGCAACAAACTCTAACTTAACAATTAAGTTGTAAAAATTTGAAGCGTCAGTGACGAGGGAAGGATTATATTTACGCTCTCTATTGTCACGCATCTCCTCCAATGTGACACACGCTGGTGCAAAAAGCTCTTCAAATGTGTTCAAACCGTCTATACGCTCAACCCAACGAGTTCTGCAAACATCAACAAGCCTGGTTTTCTTGGATTCAGTTTCGGAGCTAGTGCGGATGTGTTCTTCAAAAGGCATATTACGGGTTTGAGATACATTTATGAACTTGGAAACATCCTTCACATGTTTCATCATTGTGTTGACTTCAACTAAATTTAAAGAATCACAAACAGCTAGGTTAAGTCATAACAGTGTGTGTAAAGTGCTTTATTATATGTGTATAGAGATTTATGCACAGCAGAATGATGAAATAAAAATCGTATTTCACTGTGTAAATTAATTTAACGCAATTTGATTGGACGTACCATGTTTTTCACATGTGAAAAAAAGGCCATACACGGCTTTTGATTGGACGTACAATATTCTTCACACATGAAAAATTGTCGTATGTCATTTTGGCGGCAATTTGTTTACATTTTCTTTCAAGATGGCGTCGAAATATAGGAGTGAGATTCAAAACATAATTCTCATATTCAAGATATTTTTACATTCAGCACATTCTCAAATCTTTCGGAAAGAATGTCTAACTTCTATTGAACAAAATTACAAAGAAACTGAACGGTAATAAATATGTTTTCATGCAAAAAGTTTCGATTTTGTTGTTCGCTGTGTTTTTGTATATTAAAAGCGTGTCGTCAAATTGATCTCTATACACATTTAATAAACAAATTACTTCATGGTTGGCTCGTTTGTAAGATTTTTATTATGCACTCGTTGCAAAGGATCGCAAACTCACTCGTTCGCTGTGCTCACTCGTTCGTATTGCGATCCTTCACAACTCGTGCATAAAAATTGTACGCACTCGCCAACCATGAAGTAATCTCTATTTATGATTTAAACGTAAAATATGAGCAGACAAGCCGTTAATGTGTCCCGCGACAGCACCTGCCCCATCATATCCTTGCCCTGTACAGTCATCAATAGACAAAGTAAGATTGTTTAGAGCATCCAAAATTAACTTGGCTAATTCTTCACCACTCAAACCCCATTTGCACTGCAAAAAGAAAGGAACTCTTCTCGGACATTCATATCAGAGTCTACAAAACGTAAAACAAGGGACATTTGTTCTCTATGAGATGTGTCTGCAGCCTCATCTGCAATAATTGTAAAAAACCTTGCAGCCTTGACATCCTTAACAATTTGATCAGTGATGACCTCACCACAACATGAAATTAGTTTATTCTGGCTGGTTTTGGAAATATATGTCTGGTTCTTGCCACAATGTTTCAGATGTTCTTCTAATACTTTATCACCTGCTCGGATCCTAAAATTGAGAGCTTCTACAAAGTTACCCACTTGACCAGTTGAATAGCTTCTAACTTCAGGATGGTATTTAGAATCATCTCGATGGCCACGCAGGGGTAAACCAAGACGGCCACAAAAAATGACTGAATCCACAATGGGAGCAAGCTTTTTCCTGTTCTCTTCAATTTCCTTTCTGAGGTTAGTGTCTATAAGTACCTCAATGGGTTGCACCTACCCAGACATCTGAGACAAAAAAGAAGTTAGTATTGGAAATGTACATGCATGCAAACCCTTTTCTCCACCCCCAATACCTTTTCCAACATGCATTTTGAATGCATAAGCAGCACCAGTCCAATGATGGAATGGTTCGGTAAACAATTTCAACACTTTGGACGCTTTACCTTGAAATTGATGTCCAAACAATACACAAGATAAACAATATGCACCATCCTCAGAAGGAGAATAACACAGCCATGAATGTAATTCCAACCACTCATACCTAAAACTTCTGGACTTTTTGGAGACTGGAGTTTTTGGAAAAGAAAAATGTTTGGCGGGTCTAAAAACATTCTTAATTAGATTACAAATTTCAGTCCTATTCATGCCCTCGACTTTATTTTTGAAAAGGGCAATATCAAGATTTGAACTTACTGATACACTTTCACACTTACCAGATGGAACAATATCACTAGGAATGTTAGCTGAAGTGCTTGGTTTATCAGAGGAAGAAGATTCATTTGGTGGTTTAAGATGTTGTATAGGCTTTTGAGCTACAGTAAAAAACTGAGTTATATTTTTAGTACTGGGCTTCTCTGATTTACCCTTAAAAGTACCCTTTATCGCTTCCCTTCATATCTAAAAGATACCTTGTCATGACGAGCTCTGTTTTCTGTGTTCTAGATCTCGTACAAAAACAACTCAGACACAGAGTTGGAATAATTTTGGCAATGTGCGTAATTGTCTAACGCACATGCCGATTTATTAATTTTTACTTAACAACAAATGAATTATTAATAAACAAACAATAAATTCAATTACTAAACAATTTGCACAGAAAAGGTGGGGCTAATTTAAACGCCCTACCGAATATACTAATATACCTTTACATTAAGCTCGCGTGAGAAAACGGGGAGGAGGGCGGCTTCAAATTTGATCTGTAATGACCTTGTCGAAGCGAGGAGGAGAATGAATTGGCAGCACATTCTGCTCTTTATCTATACTGACCCTCATCTCCGCTTTCCCACACGTTACCTATATGTCATCAGAATTCCAGGGAAATTACCTGCGCGTCAAACTAAAGTATTTAATCTACTTTATTATAAAGTCTCAAGTGCAGGAAGCAATAAATTCTTTATTGGTATGCCAATAATTCCTTTATCGCTTCCCTTCATATCTAAAAGATACCTTGTCATGACGAGCTCTGTTTTCTGTGTTCTAGATCTCGTACAAAAACAACTCAGACACAGAGTTGGAATAATTTTGGCAATGTGCGTAATTGTTTAACGCACATGCCGATTTATTAATTTTTACTTAACAACAAATTAATTATTAATCAACAAACAATAAATTCAATTACTAAACAATTTGCACAGAAAAGGTGGGGCTACTTTAAACGCCACAAGGCTCCTTGGGTAAAGGAGACAAACCCCACCCCGTCATGACAAGGTATCCACAGACAGACTTGTAAAATCAGCAAAACAAATAATATATAAAACATGCATATAAGAAACCCACATATAAGAATCGCAGCAAGGAAAAGGTACAGATCTCCAACCAGTCGTGCCCCCTGCATTGACCGGCCGAGTATCTGCAACCGGAGTCGCCAATATGCATGATACGTAAACTGTTGAGAAAGGGACATGTTTTTGTCTGGGGTAGTGAACAACAAATAGCGTTTGAGAAGCTGAAGCAACTTATATGTCAACAACCTACATGAACAATCGCATGATATCACAACCTTTGTAACTCATCGGGGGTTATACCGGTACAAAAGACTGATGTTTGGCATAACATCCGCTCCTGAGAAGCACCAGAAGATTATATCGGACGTCATACGTGGGTGTAACAGAGTAGCTAACATTGCTGATGACTTGATAGTGTATGGAGGTAATTTGAAAGAGCATGATAGTAATCTGCGAGAAGTTTTACAACGGTTGAGGGATAGTGGCATGACCTTGAATGGCAAGAAGTGCCAGTTTAGACTTCATAAGTTAACCTTTTTTGGACACGAACTAAGTAACAAGGGAGTCGCACCTAGTGAGGAAAAGATTGCAGCAGTTGTGAATGCTAGACCACTAAAGAACATCTCAGAAGTTCGATCATTTGTTCAGCTTGTACAGTATTTAGCCAAATTCATACCGAATTTCTCCCAAGAAGCGGAGCCATTACGTAAACTGTTGAGAAAGGGACATGTTTTTGTCTGGGGTAGTGAACAACAAATAGCGTTTGAGAAGCTGAAGCAACTTATGTCAACAAGTAAAGCACTCGCTTATTTTCAGAATGAGTACAAGATCAGAATTGTAGCTGATGCGGGTCCCGGCGGGTTCGGCGCAGTCTTACTACAACTTCATGGAGAGGAGTGGAGAGTATTTTCTTACGCTTCGAGGAATTTAACTGAGGTAGAGCGACGCTATGCCCAGACAGAGAAAGAGGCGCTGGCTCTTGTTTGGGCCTGCAAAAGATTTAACCTGTATGTTTATGGGCGAGAGTTTCCTTTGGAAACAGACCACAAACCGCTGCAATGCATTTTCGGAAAATTGTCAAAGCCATCAGCAAGGATTGAGCGCTGGGTTCTCCGATTGCAGTGCCATAACTACAAAGTAGTCTACCGTCCAGGTAGTTCCAATATCGTAGACGCTTTGTCCAGGCTGAACCAACAGATGATCAGGCTGGTGGTGCAAGAAAGTACACCAGTAGCATTGACACAGTGAGAAATTGAAATAGAGTCGAAGAAAGACGCGGAGTTGTCTAGGGGACGTCATTATGTCCAAACGGGAGACTGGTCACAATGTAAGATGCCAAGTTATCTTTGTGTAAAGAATGAATTGTGTGTAATTGGGAAGCTTGTGCTTCGCGGAGACAGAATTGTGACACCGCAGAACTCACGAAAAACGGTCCTAAAGTTAGCTCACGAGGATCACAAGGGTATTGTGAAAACGAAAAGTCGTTTGCGAACGAAAGTATGGTTGCCAAAATTGGATACGGATGCTGAGAAAATGTGCAAGGCTTGTCAAGGATGCCAAGTTGTGGGACAATTCAGCCCTCCAGAGCCAATGATGAGAACTGAACCGCCCATGGGACCCTGGCAAGACATTGCAACAGATCTAATGGGTCCAATGCCATCTGGAGAAAGTTTGTTAGTCATGGTTGATTACTATAGCAGGTATTACAAAGTCGTTGTTATGCGCACAACAACAACTCAGAAGGTGATCGCTGCTTTAACTCAAATCTTTGCAAGGTTTGGTTTTCCACACTCTTTAAAGTCGGACAATGGTCCTCAATTTGTATCCGAAGAGTTTCGAAAATACCTGCTGGAAAACGGAATAGAACATAGGAAATCCCCAGCGCTGTGGCCTCAAGCAAATGGAGAAGTGGAGCAACAGAATAAAACACTTCTAAAATCCCTAAAAGTAGCAGAAGCAGAAGGAAAGAAGTGGCAAAAAGAGTTACCGAAATTTCTCTTAGCATATTGTAGTACACCACAAGTCAGTACTGGTGTTATGCCAGCATATCTGATGTTTGGAAGAAAGTTGAAGACGAAACTCTCGAAGCTAAGGCGTCAAGACAGCATACTAAACCAAGCAACGAAAGAGAGAGATTGGAGTCACAAATTGAATCAGAAAGCATATGCTGACGAAAAGAACAGAGCTTCTGGTAATCCAGTTGCGCCTGGTGATCAAGTTTTGCTAAAGAATACCAAAACAACCGGTAAGTTAGCTCCTAATTATGAGAAAGAACCGTATACCATAGTAACAAAAGAAGGAAAGGAATTGATGCTAAAGTCAAAGGATGGAGAAGTATACAGAAGAGATAGTTTGTTTGTGAAACCATTTATCTTACCGAAGGAGTCAAGTTTATCGTTGACTGTGGATTTGCAGAGTGATAGTGAGCAAGCGAGTGAAAGTTTAGGAGAAAAACCTTTGGAAACGACCATAGAACATGTCAGACCAAAACATGTTACTAGGCTACCTAATAAATTTAAAGATTATGTTGTGGAGAAGGCGAAATGAACTTGTACATAAGTTTTAGGACAATAACTGGGGAACAACAAATATAACATTGAAATTGTTTTATATACATGTTGAAGTTTCGAGAAAGAAAGAGATGTAGTGTCTATTAAGGAAGTTAAGTGAAAGTGGCGTGTGCTTCCAATATGGCTGTATTTTTTTTAGTTTACTTTATTAAAATGTGTGTGTTTAAATCCACTGTTTTTGAAACAATCCAGCATTAAATCAGGTAGAATATTACACCATCGTTTGCTTGTGGAGCCAACAATGGCATGGAGTTCGCACATGTCATGCAACCACACTGTCATGTACAATATCGATAATATAGCTTTAATAAACAGCAGAATCAAATGCGGTGAAACTACAAAACATACATGATACTCATAGAGAGACTAAATATGTAAAAACACATGCATGAATACAAAAAATAACAAGATTTAACTTGCCTCTATTGGCTTTTTTCGCTTAAAATTAGACTAAAATCCCAACGTACTTACGAAATTGAAATGTTGAGAGAGAGGAATAAAAGGACACTGTTGAACACTGATGTCTAGAATAAACTTGAGTTGAAGGTAGATCGTAGAACACAATATCACTGACAATATGTTGACAATATGCACAACCAGTTGCACAACACGCGATAGCACCTGCCCGAATCGTGGGCGTTCGCTAATCAGGTGATCGCAGTGATCGTCACATGAGGGAAGCAAAAAAGCGATGACAAAGTTTTTCTTCTGCAGTGCAGACTCCATTACGTGAACACAGACTCTGCAGAGCTCATCAAATACTTCCACGAGCCACTGTTTTAGGTTGACCCGTTCGAGGTCAGATACAATACGTGTAAAAAGACGTAAACTGCTGAACCTGTTGCATTAAACTCAAGCACGCGCGTACAGCAGACCCTTGTACTGCGTGCTTGTTTATTATATCAGACCAAATGAGACTCAAGCACTGTGTGCTTGTTTTATCTATTAGACTCAAGCTTTTGCTTTTTATACAAGCCAAGTTGTACTTGTTAAAAGAAACTCAAAGCTTTTACTTGTTATATAAACTCAAGCCAGTGTGCTTGTTCAAGACTCTGTGTTCAAGAGTTATGGCCGTCTCACATGAAGTGTACTGATCAAGAATTGGATCTCACAATAGTTTCATTTAAGCAAAGGAGACATTGTCACATCTCCAAGGTAAATTTGGGAATGATATGTTGCTATTATTTTATTTGAGCGTATTTTATTTGCAATGTTTGAAACGGCTTGTGACTAAATATGAAAGAACGCAGGAAGTGAATACTTGGTTTGTTCAAATGATGTGTTATCATGCTTCTTTGCTGCTAAAACTGTCCAATGATGGAGGAGAACCCAGGGCCTACCACTATACATGAAATTGTTAACTGCACTCAAACAGTTTCTGCTGATTACAGCCAAGGTGATATAAGATTTGGGCAAAATGCAGGGAAACAATGTGTGACCATGTCACTAACCTCTATTGTACATAAAAGTATTCTAAGTGTAAACATTTGGGACACAACAGTACTGAACACAATATTACAAGCTGGCAACAATCTTTATAGCTATATTAGTAATTCTATCTATAAAGATTTATTGTTACTCACTGATGTGCCTGAACATGTATGGGTTCATAATAAAATATATTCTTTATGAGTAATTTTCTGGTGCTCAGTAGGTACACCCCCCCCCATATAGCGGAAAAATCACGCAATGCGTTATTCCCATGCGGGACGTTCAAAACTGTCGGATTTTCCCGAAGATATGCGTGGTCTCCACGCAGGGTGAGAGTGTGACGTTATTAAACCGTAATTAAGTATACAGTAAGGATTTGCGAAGGAAATATTTTATTTGTCAGGTTATACACATTTAGTATGTCAACATTTTAATAGTATGTTTCTTCCCATAGCATTAGGACTGTTTATTTTATTACATAATATTATGAGAATGTTTCTTACAATCCTACTAGGACTGTTCGTTCATTTTAAGAGTTCATTTCTTAAATATTCTGTGTATAAGGGAACAGGTTTTTTTATTTTTGTTTGTTATTACATTTGTCTCTCCAGCCATTACCCGTACACTTCTACTTCAACTTTAGGACAATGTTGATATGCGTCAGCTGCCAAATGCTTCCCGCAGGTCTCCAGCCATACTAGATTTTTTATCAATAGTTGCGCTTTCGGGCATCCAAAACACTCCAAATTGATGGAGGGAATGTTCAGGTTTGCGAGGAGATCCTTCTCGTAGTGCCCACCTTTATACACAATTGTTGAGTGTTCGTTTTTTCTTAAACGGTAGTAAAAGAGTGCAACAATTTTCTCCAACTCTGATTTTGGCAAAGCATCAACTCCGGCAGGTACGTCAAAGGGGAGCTTGTGGATGTGTTTTTGCACGTAACTACATGTCCGTTTCTCTTTTAGCGTTAAATTACTCCATCGCAGACCAATGTCAAAAAAGGAGTTTGCAAAGACGTCACCAACAACACAACACCCAGCTCCTTACATAAAAAGTTTCCACCAATAAGGTATCCGTCAGTATCAATGATTGCAACAATCTCTTTGAGAGACATTTTGATTTTGATTTACCAAAATGTAAGTTCGTTGATCTTTTATAATATGACTGTAACCTAATCCAATTTCCATTGTGCATATATAGATAAATTACAAAACGTCACAGGTGTAACGCTATGGTGTGCGCTACTTCCACGCGTGATGATGTGCGCACAAGCATTTGTTTACACACATTGTCAGTTGATGACTTTGTCCAAACGCGTTTATGCATCATTACTGGTAATAGGTTTTAATGACAGGACAAACCTGAACATGTTCGCCTCCAAACAAAGAGTAGCTTGCACATAAATATTGCATATCGAACAGAATTTGCCTGAGAAAACACAGATCGAGTGGATTAAAAAATGTTCGCCTATACTCGCGCGGTTCAGTTATACATAACCTTTGGGTGATGGAACGTGTGCAGACTCTTAAAGACCTTGCCATTAAAACTGTACTCTTAATGTTATCGGAGACTCGGAATGACTTCGACACTGAAAGACAAATAACCGAAAAGCTAATGTGGGTGACTGAGTTTCTGATAGAGGATGAAATAAATCTAAAAACACTGTTAAAAAAATTTTTCTTATCCTCAAGTTTCAAAGTTGGATTCCGCACAAAACGCAATCATAACTTCAAAGGGAAAAGTAAAGTGTTTCGTGTTTATTCAAACAAACCACCTATGCGACACAAGAAATACGGTTACCATATGAACGTCAAAAAACCAATCGAGTATTTAAATGTGCTCACTCCGGACGCATGGTGTACAATCTATGATAATGACTGGTGGATAGAAGTCACCGACTGTATGCTGAGACGTTATCAGATGTTTCTGCAAGACTTGTTCATATTTCCCTCAAACATTAATTTTTACTTATTGATGATTGCACATTTCATCAAAATACAACAAACCGCAAGTTTAAGTGATTATAGAACAATAGTTAATCGTATCATAAATTACCATCTATTTAATAGTGGTAAAGTACCTAAATTATATTAATCAAAATTATCTTTTCCGATTCACACTAAAATGTTGTTTTTACTCCTACACAATACCCCTGCCCATAAATAAACACTGCATACGTCAAACGCATGACGTAAGCAAGAAACCGCGTAAAGTCATAAACAGTAATCCATATAAATGGTTAAAATAATTTATTTCTATGTAAATATTTTTTATAATAAATGTATTTTTAAACTAACATTATTTGTATTTATTCACACCACTTCTGTATAAAGTCACGCACAAGCATATCATTCCATTCTTTGCTATCCGTAAACATGTTTGCAATGGTTGACATTGGAATATGCCTACAGCGATGCAAAGCAAAAAATTACGTTTACTGTCCACACACGTCCGAGTTGGGTGCTTGCAAAACCCTCGTGTTCCAACTAAATGTACTGCAATGTTTCTCCAAAAACCGAGTAAAGTGTTGACTGTAGAATCCTGGTGCTTTCACGTACCAGTCCCAAAACTCTCCTCTCCCATCTCTGTGACAAACAAGGCACACCACCAGGTAAACAGTCTGATGGTAAAACGTCTGTAAATACAGTCTTTGTTAATGAGTAACTTTTTAATATATTCAAAATCTGCAGCGTATTCATATTCAGTTAGTGAAGTCACACAGCACGTTCCTGTTTGCGTCATTTCGATAAGACTTTAAAATTCACCAAGCGCCACAATATTTATAGCCGCCTCCAAGGCCGTTCCAAACTGACATTCGATTGAGACATTTCCGCTTCTAATTGGTTGTGCATGATCACCAAGGCACAGGTCTGAAGTGAGATTGAACACAGTGTAAAACCATCTGCATATTCTTCACAAGTTATACCATTACCCTGATTTTCAAACATTTGTGTCCCAGCGTACAGTGTTTGGAATGCTGAAATGTAGTTACTTCCTCTTGCACTGCCAATTTAGTTGAAATGGTTTTCCAGGTAGGTTTTCACCGTTTACATTCAGCCCAAAATTTGTGATGTCGTAGTTCTTGAAGTTGAACAGATTTTTTGCATAACTACCATTGAACGCATCTGCATCGACCATACCAATAACGACAGGATTTGGTAGAATACCTTGAAATATGTTGGGTTGATTTCCCGACATGTTTCCTCGGAGGGCAGTGACAACTTTACATTCAACGCGATTGATTGGATATTTGGCCGTTGTATGCTGTAGAGCTTGGGAATGGTTTATTATTACACTTGGAATGGTTTATTATTATACGTTGACGCGTTGCACGCGAAATACACATTCTTCAATAACTACTTTGAAACTTGAGTCCTGAGCAGATGAGACTAAACAAAATGGGTTTCGTGATCTAACCAGTTTAATCTTTATTGGAACAGCCCCGAGAATATAGCGCTTTTGTGCGAATAGATCCGAATGTAGTCTTCCTTCCATAGCAACAGATATACTCCCACGAGTATGTGTATGACGTTCTTTTAGACCTGTATTCACATCTGCTTGACGAGCTAGCGGGTTTACATTGTCCATTTTTCCCGCACTATCTTTGTAAAATAAAGCAGAGGTGAGATGAGAATCCTTGGCATCCTTGCTAAAGTTCAGGATAGTTTTCATATAAGCTCGGTAAGGATAAGCCGTACTGGACGGGGTTACCAATTTGTTGTTTAGGAACACTTCTAATTGTGAGAACAGTGCATGCATCCATAGGGTTCACAGGACCGACCTGGATACCTTGAGCAACATTTGCACAGTCTGGCGCAGTAATTTTTAACGTGTAGGTAACTGTTTGCTAAATCAATATAAACTCCGGAGTTTGTTGCGCAAAGGAATTCAATTGTGTCAGAGGCTGTTATGCTTGTGACAGGATCAAAATCCTTTTTCCATTTCTACAGGATCTCCCAAAATCCTTTTTCCATTTCTACTTGCGTCGGTGGTACAGAAAATAATTCAAGTTCAGATTTGGAACACATGCACAAATCTTTATGAACTGTTTCAACGACTTGCCACTTTGGTTTATAGTTATCAAGAGAGAATTTCGAAACTGGCGTGGACGGTCTTTCCATATTCGCCATCGATATTAACAATTTTTAAAAGTGGAACTTTAACATCGCCTACAAACTGTGCATCTACAATGTCCGTATAGATATATATTGAAGAAAATCCAACATTTATATCCGCTACTAAAGGGCTTGTCGTTTTCTTTTTGATCAGAATGTCTTTGCCCAGTGTCACAGCTATGTCACCAGTCATCCACACCCAAGCCCCGTGTTTAACTTCAACGCTTACTTTGCGAGTGTTACAACTATAAGGGAATTTTATTTTTGTTTGACCTTCCTTAGTCATGGATGCATTAATTGCTTTAACAAGGTCTGCAACCGTTGCAAAATGGGTGTCTTTTAGCAAACCAGTTTCATGCTTGTGCACATGATAAATAAATGACTGTTGCACTCCCTGTCTCAGTGTACTCCATGTGTGTGGGTAATGAAGTCCGACCAGCGCTACCTCCCACTGCCTGGGTAGAACGATCATTTCAGCTAATTTTACCCGAAAATTTGCTATGGTATTATTTGGAAAATACCTCATAGAACTATTACTCGGCAAGGTGAGATAGAACTGTGTTGTCATGATGAACGCTTAGACACAAATGATGTTGAGTTCAATGATAATTTATTTATATATCTTTTACACTTTCTGCTGCCACCATGAATTAAACTTTTCTGGGTATCCTAACCATTTTACATAATATTCTTTACGTTTATTACGTATGCGTGATCTAAGTACTTTGTTCCACTCTCTAAAAATCACTGTCTGTCTTGTTGACTTTCTGCAATTCTTGTTAATAGAATGTTACATGTAACTCATCGTTATCTCGTAGTCAGCAATTCTGTAGACTGGTGATCGTTGAGGTAAATACTTCCTTGGTCCAATTTGGTAGATAACCTTTCTTGAATGATCTTGCCTTGCTGATCCGAACCTGCTCGCCAACATCAAACTTAAATTGAATGGGTTTTTCGGGCGGTTTGCCGTAAAGTTTTTGCCATACAGTGCTTTCGTTAGTTTCGTTCATGTCTACTGGTCTCATGCCAATACTGCGATGCCTCAAGTGATTATAGGACTTAACCAATTTCTGGAGAACGTCCACGTACTTTAATGTGTTATTTGCTGTAAAGTATTTCCACATTTCCCCCTGAAGTGTCCGATTGAAGCTCTCTACGATTGATGCTTTCGTTTCATTCTGTGTTGTAAAGAACCAAATACCTTGTTTTTTTAAAAATGTTTGAAATTTTCGGTTGGTAAACTCTGCTCCTTTATCT
This sequence comes from Dendronephthya gigantea, assembly GCF_004324835.1. Classification (NCBI taxonomy): domain Eukaryota; kingdom Metazoa; phylum Cnidaria; class Anthozoa; order Malacalcyonacea; family Nephtheidae; genus Dendronephthya; species Dendronephthya gigantea. The sequence goes on along the minus strand of NW_021163056.1, from coordinate 185,039 downwards.
GAGTGAAAAGTTTTGGGTTTGCGATGCTTCTTAAGAACTTTCGCAAACACACTGACCAAATTTTCACCCGTCTTTGTTTTTATCGGTTCAACCCACGCATAGTTGCTAAGTACATCTATCATGGTTAAAATGTACTTGTAGTTATTATTGTACCTTGCTAAGGAGTCCATAATAACTAAATCTGCCTCCAACTCTTTCTCTATAGCCACTACTATAACACGATTACGCTTGAAACGAAATCGAACTGGCTTGTGAAGAGTGTACATATCTTGAGTTCTCAACCATGCTCGTATTTTATTCTGTGATATTTGATACTTGCCATTGTCTCTAACAGCACGATAAAGGGCGTCTACGCCACCAAAACTTGCTGGACTTTCTGTGCTGTGATATAGGTTGCTCAGATATTTTTCGGCCATCAACGTCAGAGGCCTAAATTACAATACTGCCCCCGCAACAGGCGGAAATGCAACATATTTTGTGAAAGAAATTTCTGATTGAGGGAGCGCCTTACCACAGCAAGTCATCCTCTCGCCACAAAGGATTCAATTAAGTGAATGTCCTGAGGTTTACAAACTGATATATAAAGGTAATAACGTACATGAAAATGTTAAAACAATTGCCCATTTCTTGCTTGGTTGTGCTTTTGGAACGCTTATATTCCGGAAAGATTGAATTTAATACCTAACATTGCGCTGTATACATTTCTCGCTTTTGCAGTTTAAGTATATGCAAGCTAAATAGGCACAAAGTCGAACAAAGTTTGAAACATTTATTTCTTTGTACAGCTGTTCCTAATCACGACAATCACTTTGCAATATACCCCCATGGTTTAAAAGCATGGTGTTTACATGAAACTTTCTTTATCAATTTGAACATGATTTTGTTGCAGCTCGTCAACAATCACCTCGAAACCATTCATTGTACATGACAAGCAAGCCACGTGATAGACAACAGACAAGCAAGCCACGTGATATTTATTTTATGCAATGCATTTATTGAGCTTAAAAATTGTACAGACGGTTGCAAAATTAACTGGATGTGTGAAAGGCTTTTCAAAGAGAAACATACAACATATAGCGGGACTGTTTGTCCCTTGCGGGACTTTTTTAGTCCCTAAAGCTCTGGATGTGTGAAAGGCTTTTCAAAGAGAAACATACAACATATTGCCATTTTTAAAAGATCATGCAGCATTGTCCTAAAGCTGAAGTAGAAGCGTGAATGTAAAAAAATTTTTTTTCGAACGTATTTCTGCTAAGATCGGGATAACGAGCAGGACAAAATCACAAACACATGCACATACATTAATCATGATTTTAGTTGAAATTCTTTTTTGAACTTGATGGTTCTTAAAAGAACCGGGGTTTTTTGTTGTTTCTTGTCTTCAAAAGTTGATCACGACATCTCTTGCAAGATGTCGCGAATCAGATCTTCATTACTCTTGTTGTTGTTGATAAACCTACGGTCAAACTCAACGACAACTTCACCATGCCTCGTAAAAGTCACGCAGCCTCTTCAACTCCGCATTTCTCTCGTTTTCTTCTTCTTTTTTTCTTTCTCTGTACCGTGAAAAACGACTGCCTCCTTTTGTCTTCATCATATTGCACATAAGATGGTTATAGTGAATAATACCTTGAGACACGACTTATATAATACTCATTCTAACAATATGAGATGAAATTCTATGTGTGCGCAGTGTTCCGAGGCGATCACCAAAACATATTAGCAAAGCGCCGACCATTGACAATTACGCGTAGGTGTAGCACAAATGGTAGCGTAACACGAAAACGCCGACAATTGATAATTACGCGTAGATGTAGCGCTCACAAATTACCTTTTGTAAACAATATGTATAATAGAATTTTAGCTCAATTTCGAACATGAGTATATTATTTGAAATGTAAAAATCTCAATCTCTGTTTTTATGATAAAATTTGTTATCTATGACTTATAACAGTAACTGTATATTATACAAGGCCTCATTTCATAATATGCCTCGGACCCGAAAGATCTGTCCCATTTGTGAAAGAAAAGGATTAGTAAAACTCCAATCATCTAGCTAATGTTCACAAACTCGCGAGTTATCAAAGACAATCATATCTCGTACGTGCCAAGAAAATACCAACTGACATGGAAACAGTCTTACTGATAATAAATAAAGTGATTGAAACACACATGCGATCATTTTCATGATGTATTCTATACAGTTAACACATCCATTCAGGCCTCTTGGTCTCTGGTAGTACAAAGTCGGGCAAAACTACATTTGTGAAGAAACTTTTGAGTTATGCAGATGTCATTATAGACAAACCTCCAGAAAATATTGTTTATTTTTATTCTGAATATCAGGAAACATTTGGAGAAATTAAAAATTTAGTGCCTACAATAAAATTTATTCAAGGCATACCTGACAATATACTAGACAGTATTAATCCTGAAACACGTAATTTATATGTCATTGATGATATGATGGGTGAAAAGGACAGAGTAATTTCAAAATTATTTACGAAAAAATCGCACCATGGCAATTTGAGCGTAATTTATATCATGCAAAATTTGTTTCAACATGGAAAAGAACACCGAACCATTTCCTTAAATGCAAGTTATTTGTGTCTGACCAAAAACGTTTGCGATGCTAGTCAAATTATACACTTAGCCAAGCAGATATACCCCAGTCAAACGAAATTCTTTCAACAAGCTTTTCAATTTGCATCGAAAGAAGCCTATTCATATTTATTTGTTGATTTGACTCGGACGTGTTCTGATGAAATTCGATTACGATCCGGTATCTTTCCACCAGATACTCATTATGTCTATCAACCAAGAGTATAAACATAGGATGTGCTTGTGGATTTGGCTCATTTGACCATGTCTGCTTGCATGAAAAGGGACTCAGAACTTCTAATAGTATTAGCCAAGTGTAAACCCGAACTGAGAAAAGCTATTTTAAAAGCAACCAAAGATGATCTACTGGAAGCTATAAGACAGTGTCTTTTGAATGTTTGGTTTGATACAATTAAACTGAAACCAAAAACAGCGAAAAAGATTGCACCACACTCCAAACATATAAAGTTTGCAGCTGACAAACGAAATCCTATTGCAAAAAGAAGAGCACGTCTTGTCCAGAAAGCGGAGGGTTAGGGTTCCTACCGCTTCTACTCACTTCAGTTTTGGGACAATTGGCTAACTTTCTATAAATGGAACACGTCAAAAGATTGGTCCTTGTACCGAACATATGGCTGAACAACGAAAGAAACCTTTCGTACCACCTTTGACTGCACAAGTAGGTGAACTTGACTCCGAGATGCAAGAGCTACTTCAACGCCAAGACATGCCCCTTGATGAGAGGGCGAAATTGTACGATCAGTCCCTACAGCGATACTTAAATTTTTATGACAAACGTATGAGTAAACCTATTAGAGTGACTAACGTCGAACCTTCTTTGACTGAAGATAAAGAAGAAAAAATGCCAGAGAAGTTGGTTGGTGAAGAAACTTAAAACAAACAAAGATGTCGTTGGATGGAATGAACAAGGTCAAGTGATGTTCAAACGAAGACCAGTACCCGGAACAAATATCGTCGATTTGGTCAACGATTCATTGGATGGTTTGGAATTATTTTCGAAGGCGTTGGGACATTTAAACGTACTCGAAGGCGTTATCAGAAACGAAAATCGCTTAGGAATTGTTCGGAAATATAAAACTAAAGGACTTTCTGATCATGTCCCCCAACTGTCACCCAAACCACATCTTACCCCGATGCAGCAAGAACGCAAGAAACAGCGTAAAGTCATAAACAGTAGTCCATATAAATGGTTAAAATAATTTATTTCAATGTAAATATTTTTTACAATAAATGTATTTTTAAACTAACATTATTTGTATTTATTCACACCACTTTTGTATAAAGTCACGTACAAGCATGTCATTCCATTCTTTGCTTTCCCTAAACATGAAAAGTTACACGGATTTTTACGATTGCAGCAAACAAAGAACGGTCTCCCAAAGTTACGTTTACTTAGATCCTTCACAACTTTCATCTTGGTCGGTCAAAACTAGCTTCGTGTCTGGCGGTGTAGTAAATTTTGTTTAGAAGAGTTTCCTTCTTCCTTTCCATCTAGCTCTGATTTGTAAATTAAAACACCTTCACTGCAGCAAGTACAAAGGCAGCGAATGCGTTTGAAAATCTCACGCAGTTCTATACTAGGTGTTTGCGGCTTTCCGAAACAATTTCCCATGTTAACATGACAAGCGAGATGAACCCGGTGTCGTATTGCAACGCACTTTTAAGACATTCTCCACTATTCGAAATGTTGTGCTTTTTGTTACTCGTTTTGTTTATTTTCTCGGCAGTTTTAACGTGTCCAAAGTCTTGCACATGTTCGACGAATAGGAAAATGATTAATTGTGCGAGTGGAGGGTTTACGAATATTCCACATGTACATGGAAATGGTGAACAGTATCGGACGTTGGTGATGGTCCACAACAAAATTACAAGACTAACCAAGAAAGAAATTGTTGTAATATTACATGGTTTTCAAGAACTAGACAGGAGGGACAATCCTTTGAACTGTACTTTATTTTGTTCGTTACATCTGAATGATAACATATCTATACTTAGCGACTGTGCATTCAGGTTTCTTAGTGCAACACCATCGGTCACAAGCTACCACAGAAGCACAAATTCACTGGGTTTGAATAACACTACAAACATTTTGGTTTATTTGAACAAAACGTCATACAAAAATACTCAGAACAGAAAGGAATGGTATGGCTGTTCGTTCGTTATACCAGGGGTGTTTGTCTTAGCAATGTGTGTTCTGTTGATACGGTGCTGTAGGTGTAGGTTCCTACAACAGAGACAATGCATGATCAGCCAGTTACCACTAAAACTACATCCGCTCAGGAATGAAGAAGACGAAGAAGTAATATTGTTTGAAATGAAAGAAAAATGTTTATAGGTTTATTTATATACATGGTCACAACAATTCACTCTGCACATAGTTAGTTCACTCTGCACTATGCATTATGTTATACAATCAATGTTTCCATTCAAAAAAGCCAAAGATTTTTCTCTGTCATTTGGGCAGCAGAAGAACAGATGGCCTTGATTTTCTCCCTCATTTTTAACTTTTCACACACAGCAGTTTAACCCGTGTTGACACTTCGGCTTCGGGAACTCTAATCTGTCACCCCATTGCCAAAAGTCACACGGATTTTTACGATCGCAGCAAACAAAGAGCGGTCTCCCAAAGTTACGTTTACTTAGATCCCTCACAACTTTCATCTTGGTCCGTCTTTGGTAAGTGTCACACAGCGGATGAATCGCGCCATTCGCCGTATCAAAGAGCGAGCCATCTTGTTCAAGGCAAAATAATTCACAACATTTAGGATTGTTCTTGTTACAAACCCAAAATTTTCCTTTCTTGTTGAAGATTGTGGTCGCAGGCACTCCATGTAAGCACTCCATTGCTGTGTTTTCTCTGGCAAATTCTGTTCGATGTGTGATATTTATGTGCAAGCTACTCTTTGTTTGGAGGCGAACATGTTCAGGTTCGTCCTGTCATTAAAACCTATTACCAGTAATGTATTCATAAATGCGTTTGGACAAAGTCATCAACTGACAATGTGTGTAAACAAATGCTTGTGCGCACATCATCATGCGTGGGAGTAGTGCACACCGTAGCGCTACACCTGTGACGTTTTGTAATTTATCTATATACGCATGATGGAAATTGGATTAGGTTACAGTCATATATAAAAAATCAACGAACTTACATTTTGGTAAATCAAAATCAAAATGTCTCAAAGATATTGTCGCAATCATTGATATGGACGGATACCTTATTACTGACAAATAAAATATTTCCCTCGCAAATCCTTACTGTGTACTTAATTACGGTTTAATAACGTCACACTCTCACCCTGCATGGAGACCACGCATAACTTCGGGAAAATCCAACAGTTTTCGACGTCCCGCGTGGGAATCACAAGTTGCGTGATTTTGGCGCTATATGGGGGGGGTGGGGGGGTTACCTACTGTGCTCTGTTAATGACAGCCAATAATCAGACATTTGTTACACTAGGGCATGCTCTAAATCAAGTATTTTCTACTTCTTTACTAAATTTAAAAACAACATTATTAACCATTGCTTGTAACACAGTGGCAATATTTAGACCATACCCAGCCAGAGGTATTTAAAATTTTCGATGCTCACCCAAGAGATTTACACGGAATGCCATCTTCATTTGGTAGTTGTGTTTTGATTTCCGTTAAAGGATTACAAAATTTAGTCCACTACTTCCAATTGACTTCACCTGCTCCAGGTGTTTTACCTTTTGAGTTGAAAGGTGTTACAAGTATGTTACAAAGTCGATTGATGATGAACCTGTGGTTACTGACAACTATAAAAGACCTGTAAAAAAACAGCATGTCAAGCACAATGCATGGTACTCAGAAAAAAAATGAAAAACTATCACAAGACAAAAAGAAGAGACAGGACAATGCAAGACGGAAACGACAAAATGAATCACCAGAAAAAAAAGCAGAACGGCTATCCAAACAGCGTGCGTATGCTGCAGCAAAGCGTAAAAGAGTCAGGTGCTGAAAGAGAAAATAGACTGTGGAAAGCTCGAAATATTAAGGCCAATGAATCTCTTGAGCCCCGACAGGAAAGACTCTGCATAGAGCGGGAGTATGAAACAACTATGAGAACTTCTGAATCTCCCAAGGCTAAAGAAAAACGACTCTGTAGTAAACGAGAGTATACAAGAAATATAAGAGCAAATAAATCTCTGAGGTCAAAAAGAAACGACTCTGTAGAGAACGAGAGTACGAGACTAGTATCAGTGCAAATGAATCTCCTGATGCGAGAGACAAAGTATTAGAGACATTTTGAAGACGGCTTTACCGTTTAAGAGATATCCAATTTACTTAATGTTTCAAAAAGTAACATTTACCGGAAAATGCACCAGTACAATTTGAGCAGTACGATTTTTCCAATATAAGTGATGATAATCTAGATCGAATAATACGTCAGCTTACCACAGAGTTCCCATTTTGCGGAGAAAATATGCTAAAGCAGCTGCTAAGAGTAAAAGAAGGAATAAAAATTCAACGGATAAGGCTAAGAGACAGTTGACAATGAAGGAATTGAAATGAGGAGAAGAGGGAGGCTTCGCAGACATTTAATATGAAAGGGCCCAATCAGTTGTGGCACATCAACACAAACTGTAAACTTATTAGATGGCATTTTGTTGTTATTGGTGGAATCAATGGATTCACCAGGCTTCCAGTTATGCTATCATGCACTGACAATAATTGTTCTGAAACAATTTTAGAATGCTTTGTTACAGCAATTCAAATGTATAATTTACCAAGCAGGGTGCGCACCGACAAAGGTCTTGAAAATGTTGCAGTGGCAGATTACATGATCTCAAAGAGAGGGCCTAACCGGGGGAGTGCAATTGTGGTAAAAGTACAATCAAAGAATTGAACGATTATGGCGCGATGTTTTTGAAGGAGTTCTTGAACTTTACTATAATTTATTTTATTTTATGGAGGAGCAAGGCTTTCTCGACTCCTTAAACGAACTTCATCTTTATGCCCTTCATCATGTTTATTGTTCCAAGATTGATGAAAAGCTAAACATGTGGGCAAAAGCTTGGTCAAATCACTGGATGCACACAACCAGAGCTACCCCTGCTCCAGATGTGGATCTGTGGACAGTTACAGAACCCCACAGGGTTGGATTTTACAGAAGAGGAAATAAGAAAATATGGTGTGGAAGGAATAATTGATGAAGATAGCATTGATGATGAATGACCTGTGTATACAATGGATCCAATAAGAGATAGCTGATCAATGTCGCCATGAACTTTCTCAGAGTGTACCTACGAATTGGACATCCAATAACTATGGTGTTGAGATTCTGCAAAAATTTGTACTGTAATAGTGTTTCTACTCACAGATACATTTCCTTTTTGGACCAGGAACTGGTCCCTAACCGCTGCTAATCTTCTTCTTCTTCTTCGTGTTGCTAGGGGGCGACGCTCTTTAAAAAAACCCTAAGGCTCTATCATTACTTGTTTGATCGGAATGAAACTTGGCACAATTATTCTAAGCAATATTCCGCATCGATTGACGGAGTTGAATTTTTACTTTTGACCGTTGAAGCAAGTTACAAGCAATTCTTGACTATATGTGCAGCAAATAATATATACATATCATTAATATTCAGCCTATATATCATTAATATTCAGCCTATATATAAGAATACGCAAACGATTAGAAATACATTGGCCTCTCTATTGTTGTAAATACAACACAGTTCAGAAACTCGGTCACGCAGTTCCTGGTCCTGGTACATTTCCAATTAAACAATACTTATCTAACAGTCCATAATATTGAAGGATTGCAAACAACCTTTTATGTTTGCACATTTAATTTGGAAGCACATCCTGACACTGTGCCTTTAACTGCTGATTTCAAAAAGTGACATACTACATATGAAAAAAACGCCAAAATTTAACAAATGTTAATTAGAAAATTGTTATGCATCTTGCATAAAGTTTGATAAACAGATATTGCAGTCTTGAATTATTGGCAATATAAACCGGTCATACTTCGCCAAATATAAGTTACAAAAGGCATAATCATGCAACAAGAAAAGTTGCTCCCTTGTTAGTAGTGGTCTTTCCAATGAACCACATGGTAACCTGAGCGTGTTTGTGCAGGTATTTGATTGTGGGAGAAATAATACCTCTGCAGGAAAAAAGAAAAGTGAAGGTTGCAATGGAAAACCAAGCATCGGTTCCTCATCTGTTCCTGTGGCAAACTGGAGGACATGACCCAATGAATGGATTAGTGATGGTCCTCATCAACCTTGCAATAAAAAGAGGTGTTGCTAAGTTGTCTGTGGGCTTCATCACAGTATAAGTCAGCCCTCCAGACAATCAAGGCACCCCCTTTATCAGCAGGTTTGATGACAATGTCAGTGCGACCACAAAGAGATTTGAGAGCCTCAAATTCCAAAGGGGTAAGGTTAGATGGCCTTTTGGGCCTAAATTTAGGAAGTTGATATGTTTCATGTCGACATTGTTTAATGAAAAGATCTATGGACCTAAAGGCACCTTCTGGGGGGAGACTAGGAGGATTTTTTAGGATTACTCGCCTCAAATACGTCTTTGGTGGAGACGGAGGTCTGATCATGAAAATGTGCCTTAGGTGCAGCTGGTGAAAAAAATATTCAGTGTCAGCTTTGGACATATAAAAGTCATGGGATCCGGGGTTGGGAACAAATTTAAGACCTTTCCCAAGGGCAGATCTCTCAGAATCAGCGAGGGGAAAATCAGGAGGAATCGTGACAACTAAATTGGTGGAATCAACAGGACTGGTGTGATTAACAATCGAAAGGGACGAGAGCCTAACAATAAGTTGAGTTTCGAGGCTGTGAGGTGTGAATAAAGTCTAGAATTCATTGACCGAATGAAATGCATGATGTCCCTGCTGTAAAACAACACAGCAAGTCGAATGAAAATTGGATCTAGCGACAGACAAATTAGAATCTAAAAGTTTAATATGTTTAGTTAAAGCATCGATGGCAATACGCATCAAACAACGACTGTTCATAACAAGCTTTCGTGACAAGGTGAGACGGCGAATTAAAATGTAAAGTGAATTAACCACGATAACACCAAGCCTGTTGCCAGACACTTTACCTCTGGTAATAACAATTATGATAACAACCACAATAATACCAAGCCTGTTGCCAGACACTTTACCTCTGGTAATCATTGTGTCAAGGACATAAAAATTAGAGCCCTCTCATTTCCGGTATTAACGATAGCCGTAAACAACAAGAAATGAGACTCATCCACAGTCTTGGCACTCTCCATCCCTCTGGCATAAATGAAAGACTCTCTTTCATTTAAGCTACTTCACCCGTAGTAATATGACTACCATTTATTTGTTTACATCAAAGCTGGTTGTAATGCGTTTTCGTTGCTTTTGATTTTTTGTTTTCTATTGGCCCTTTTTTATCACGTTTTTTGCCCCCATACAGAACATGTATTCTCCCCTTTTTATTTTCATACTTACTCTCCTGACGAAGGCCCTCCAATTGAAACGTCGAGAAGTGTTTTGTCTATTTAGGCAGTTATACCACATTTGATGCTAACTCAATTTAGTAGAAAACAAAGGTGTTAAAGCATATTCATAATGAAGTGTGGTAGTATTTCATGCAAAACAAAGGTTTTGTATGGAATAGATATTTCATATTAATAAGAGGATTCATGAAATTGTATTTCTGCTTTTAGACTTACAGAGAGTAGTTAAGCCTAATGTTATGACAAGAATTGAGGGGGGTGTGTTACACTTGATCCTGCCAGACGTTTTAAGTATCATGGTCAGGGGCGGATCTAGCATTTTTGGTGACTGATGCTAAGAACCTAAGATGTAATCCTTTAGGGGGGTACGGGGGCATTCCCCCCCCGGAAAATTTTGAAATTAGATCCTCGGAAATGCGATTTCCAGTGTTCTGAGCGAAGTTTTAATGCAAATTGTATAGAGAAAAAATGACTAACTTTTAAAAAAATATTAAGAAATATTTTAGTTTATTACCTAAATAAACTAGAATATTTCACTGGTATGATCACAAAACATAACATTTATGTTTTGTCTAATTACAAGCGAAATATAATTGAGCTTACCTCTTCTCTACAACAACACAAATAAACAGTCAAAATACATACAGTACCTATATACACCAACTTCTGCCGTTTATTCTACAAATTGTAGAATCGTAATGGAAGAAGAGGCATAACCAAATTTTTACTGCACATATATTAAAAGCAGTGAAAACCTGACCATACCCCCACTGATATGTTGGGCGAATTGGCATTTGTGCATGGCAGGACATCATGTGGTATAACAACAGAATCAATGAACAGGCATCATGTGGTATAACAACAGAATCAACAAATTCAATGCAGGCACTGGAAAATGTTCCAATTTAAGTTTCAAGATTAGGTGATGTTCTCCAAGACTCCAACAGAAGTGGGTTAAAGTATAGATATTCAATGCAGTTGACTTGAAAATGTTCCAATTTAGGTTGATTTTATAAAGTTAAATGTCAAGATTAGGCAATGTTGCCCAACAGCAGCAGGATAAAGTATAGATATTCAATGCAGTTGACTTGAAAATGTCCCAATTTAGGTTGATTTTATAAAGTTAAATGTCAAGATTTGGCAATTTTGACAATTGGCAATTACCATAACCTCTAGTTCTAGAAAAATTTTAATAATTATTGAAATACTGAAATCAGTTTTCAAACATCCAGTTATGACATTGGCCCATCTGGACCTTCCCCTTAAATTAACTAGAATCTGTTACTGATTCAGGGTAACAGAGTCCCTGATGGGCTAATTGGGCTACAAAAATATGAAAAAATGTCATAACAAATTCAGGGGCAACAGGGACTGTGCTGAATGTTGATTGTGCATCTACCTCAAATTACCTATTGGGAATTGTTTACCTATTGTGAAATTTCACTCCAGTAATTTTTTGTGTACTTCTTAGTTCTAGTAATAACAGCAATATGTAGTATTAGGCTATTAGGCTCAAGACAGAGTCACAGAGGGCTAAAGCATATGCTATTTTAGTATTTTGTAATATGTAAATTTATGCAAATTTCAGCATTTCACATAATGCTAATATTTGCGAGTATGAATGAAATAATGACAAAGTTAACACCCAAGTGACCCAACGGCCAAAACTGCCACACATTTGTAATATTTTTAGGAACAAGTAGCTCGACGTAAAGACCTCTTACATGTGTTCCACTTCGAAATGGATCCCATTTTTTCGTTTGTAAAATTAACGAAGAAGCTTTCATGTCACATTTCCTTCTTACTGCTTCGATCTCGCCAGCTTTATTATCTCAAAACAACGAACAAAGATCGTATTTTATTTGCATACTTTCCGCCATGATGACTCAAGTAACCGTACCATGTCGCATGCAAAGTATCGCGATTGTCCACGCATTATGGATGTGCGCATCAGTCAAACGCGATATTTTGGATCGCGGGCTAAACGCATCAGTCAGCATCCATTTCCCAATGTTGCGTATGCACGAAAACAATAGTTTTTATGACGTTGTGTTGGGGAAACTTGGCCAAAGAGACTCGGGACTGTTGCGCCACTGATGCGCATTTCTCCCCAACATTACGTAGTGATGCACTCTTTTCCCAATGTTACGTAAACGCGTCCAGTGACCGTAATATAATAATGCACAAGATCAGAGTTGATGCATTAATCGACATATTTGGGGATATAATGTCGTGACAACCAACCGTAAAACGAGAGAAAGGCGAAATTTTCATTTAAAATTTCAAACATCGTCTCGCTTTGCCTTGTTTAGTTTCATTAACAATTGTTTTTAGTTTTTTACGAATTTTAGGAGAGGGTAACCCGAAAAGAGAGTAAATAATATACTTTATTACAGATTTTTAGAAAATTCCGTATTTATTGCAATTTTCCATATTTAGTGTTCAATTATTATGCTCGTGAAATTTTGACTGATGCATTCGCATCAGTCGCATCAGTCTGGATCCGCCCCTGATCATGGTACAAAGATTAGGCCCACAAGCATCATTCAACTTGACAAAGTTGAGAAAAGCGATAGCCCAGTTTCCTGGTACTTCTTGTGGATCATTCCAGTGTTTTAGCAGCACTCAGCGCTAATGTTATGTTTATATATTCAATGTCAGGCACCCAGGAAGATGGTGGAGAAACACGTCCTTGCTGTCATTTATAAAGGTATAAAATAAGATTACATTTTCCTTATTTTTATATCAGGAATTTGTATCTGCTTATATAGTACAAACAAGAACCATGAAGAATAAGGGAAAAATAGCATTCCATGCATTTGTTGCATCTATGCATATACTATCATATTAGCTAATTGAGCAGAGTTGACTGTGTAGAATCTTTCTTGTAGCATATATTGTAATATAAATAATAACTAATGTTAATAAATAGAGCCATAATACAAGGATGTGCAGAAAGATGACATTTATTTTGAGTGTTGCATGAATTATAATTGCTGCGAAGCAAGCGAGCCTGAAGCGAGCAAGCGTAACAGCAATCTAATTTGTGCAGAGAGGGAGTTCTGAACTAAATTTTATATAGCGCAAGGAATTGTGGTAGTGCACGCTTTTTATGCGCAGAACACAAATTTTAAACTTGCTCATATCCATTCCATGTGCTTTTTTATTTCGACGGACAGCGGAACAGGGTCACATTTTTGTCATCAAATTTTAAAGACTTAACAGTAAAGTTTCTATTCTATTTTCACCATTCAAGGTAAGATCTTTGTCTTTCGTTCATATGTTACGTCTATAGTTGTTTACAATTTTAACTGCATTTTCTGTGTTATTAAAGATGCGCATACTCTGATCAATATCTATCAATATCTCCTGTAAGCGTGTGATACCCATATAAAATAAAGGGCATATAAATGGTGGATCCCCATAAGCATATGAATGGTGGCATATACATTTATACATTGTGTTAAATGCTAATGATGTAGAGTTGTACTGGTATAAATTTGCTGTTTTTGGTGTGTCACCACATCTCATTTTGTTAGTGTCCTTGTAAGAAACATTCTACACTACACCTTTTCCTAGTCATTTTCAGGCACTGAGATAAAATTCAAATATTCGTAGAAAATATACAGTTTAGACAAATGAATTTCAGACCTTTGTAACTGAGATATTCCTAATTCAGATATTCCTAATGAAATTCATATTTCCTAATTATCGCAAATGTGTCAGGTAAATTTCACATTAGTTCAAAATATATTCAGATTCTTCATAATAATATCAAATATTTGAAAAAACTGACAATTCTTCTATGATTACAGTGAAAAATCAGTCGACTCAGTTGTTGTGGTTTGTAACAATGCTCTTTTCATAGTAAGTTCGAAGAATGTGTGATTGAGCATCCGGGCCTAAATATCTGTCGTTGGTGGCCATATTCCCCAATGTTGAGTCCTGTCGAGACGTTATGGAGTAAAATGAAGGCAGTGGTGAAACAGCGAATTAATGCATGTTCCTGAAGTTCAGCATCCAGGAGTGGGTGAGCAATACAGTGAATGCAGGCCAGCATTCACACGGTTTTTTTAGCGTGCGCTTAACCCTTAAATGCCCAATGGGGTCGTATATTACCCCAAAACAGATCAACCCCAATATTTGCAGGTTTCTTTCAGGTATGCAGGCTAGCATGTTTCTCAATGCCCAAAATGCAAACTGGGATAAATTTGCTTTCTTTTGATACCAAACATAGCAAATTTTGCGCAAAATTTTACTGAATATTAGAATTTACTTTCATAACAATTGCTTCTAAATCACAAAACGGTGAAGAGTAGAAAACGAAAAAGTGGTGGCAGGGATGCAGCGACGGAAAAGAAAAAAAGAGAAGAGTTCCCACGGAAAAAATTCAATGGCATGAAAGAAAATCCAAGTGTATCTGATCCATTTCACTCTGTTCCGGGCCCATGAAGACAAGCTTGCCAAGCATCAACAGTGGAAAAAGTGTTCTCACTATTTCTTCCTACAATGCTTGTAAAACAATGGGTTGATGAGACAAACAGATATTCTGGTCAAATGAGAAGAAATAAGCCATCAAAATGGGATGATGTTTCTATTGAAGAGCTGCCGGCATACATTGGCATGGTAATTGCTATGGGACTAGTAAACCTTCCATCCGGTACATGATTATTTTGCCACTGATCCTATTCTATCTCATAATGTCAAGGTGGCGCTTCTGCCAGATCTCCCAATACTTGCATGTATCAAATGAGGACCAATACCCTAATGACAAACTTGCTAAAATTCGATCATTTGTGGATCATCTGATGCCAGCATTTCAGAAACACTGGGCCCCACATAGAGAAATTAGCATTGACAAGCAAACGATTGGTACAAGATGAAGGGTGGGTTTCATACAGTATATGCCAAAGAAGCCAGTAAAATTTGGAGTAAA